>NW_027192220.1:185298-271472 GCF_041956535.1 Calcarisporiella thermophila
TTGTGCCATCGATTTACGTTAATTAGGCCGTAAGTATCATTGCATTCTTTGAGAGCTGCTGTCTTTCGGATGGATGCTAATGGAATATAATGCAATCAATTGTGCCATCGATTCCCGTTAATTAGCCGGTAAGTATCATTGCATTCTTTGAGAACTATAGAAATTCAGTTGAATGTTTATGAAATCTGCAATATAATGCTAATGGAATGTTTTACCTTACATTATTGTGCTCTATGTGCTTCTAAGGCAATTAAGCGAGCATCTCCCCATTTGAACACCGTGATGTTGAATCTGGATCCCGCATTAAAAGCTCGACCAGCCACGCAAGTAACAAAAGCAAAATATGATCATGGATAGTTTTTTTAATATCTATATATATCTCTACATAAATTTTATATTGTCCAAATCAAATATTAACCACCTCCCTTCATTTAATATAGTTCAAATTTGTTTAATTTTAGCCCAAATAAGTGCCTTCTAAAAGCTTCACGACGTTTCCTGCAATTTTTAATATAAACGAAATTCCCAGAGAAACCTCTGAAAACTTTTATATCTCCCCTCTCAATTTATTCGCTTCCTTGTAGAATATCAAATTGGTTTAGAATTTGGTAGTGAGGGTTATTGGTGTGCTCTAGTGAATGGGAAAGCATCTCATCTAATTGTAAAAAGTTGGGCAAGGCTGTTCAATAGCTCTTGGTAATAAGGGGGGATGAAATATCCTTTAAGCCAGCACGCCAATCTTCCGCGAAGCATTTGATAATTATATGGCTTGAACTCGGATTTATCAATTTCTACTGTAAATTCGGTATATCTGATCAGACTTGGAATCTCCTCCTTAGTGCTGTCCGTCTTTCGTTTTGATTTGAGCATGTCTATATACGAATTGCTGTATAATTTACGCACAAAAATTAAGGGAGTAATGCAGTGGTCGAGCAGGCGGAATAAGGTTCCCTCCGTTCCTCCATCAAAGTTATTCTCTAGCACTTCCAAATTCGCTAGTGTTTGCCCGTCAAGGATCAGCGAGCTCGACTGTCGAACGGGATCATAGGAGTGAAAATTGCCAAGGGATATCAGCTCCGCATCCAACTTCAGCTGTATTGTGATAAAGGGGACAAATACGTATTAATGGTTGAAGTGCCATTGATGTAGGATTGAAAACGTATTACCATTCTGAGATAGGAGAAGAGCCCTAATACATTACAGTTTAGGTTAATTGATAGAGCCGTCCATCAAAAAAGATACTATTACCTCCAGCCGCTGATATTAATAACGGGCTGTTGGTTGCCATTTTGAGCGCAGGTGGCCAGGCTAGCGGTGGCGCCATTAGTAGGGAATATTAACGAATTCTGACAAAAAGTGGGTTTTGATCTTTACATTTCATCTCTTCCACCATTTCATCCCCTACCGCATCCTCCCCTCCTGAGTTGCTGCTCTTGAAATAGCCTGCAGTACGAATTTCATGTGTCTTTGGAGCCTTTTTCGTAGCAGGCTCATTATCGTCCGAGAAATTCTCAGCTTGGTTTGCAAGATCTTCTATCCAAAACAAATAAGCAACAAAAGATATATTTTTAAGACTTTGACAGCCTACCATCACTTTGCTCATTATCTTCAGCCGCCGGCCGATATTCATCCTCACTATCGTCATCCTCGGGAATTATCCATTTTGAATTACGCTGAAGCTTCTTCCAAGATGCCCCCGAGTCTGTAGGAAAAAAATAGTCATAACATAATGAGTGTAGGGGCATAATCATGTCCAAAGATATCAAAATGATTTGAAGGAATTTCTAGCTCTTCTTCCTCCTCTGATTCGAAATATCGTGGCCGCTTTTTAACGCGACCCTACAAAAAATGAGTCCTTGGTCAATGCAGTCGTATCAAAATCCGTGGCCATTCCAGCATTATCTCTTACTACCTCTCATCCACCTACTCATATACGCCAATCTAGATAATCACAATCACAACCTCATCAACCGCTTACATAATCCATCCATATCCAACTCTTGCGCAAGCGACGCAACCCTAGATAGATACCTTTTAACCCCGGGAACCCTCTTGCTATCTTCTTTCGATGCTGGAGGCCGCTTTGTTTCCCTAGTGTCCTTTTTTATGAGAATTTTCGGCACTATCATTACCCATCCGTCTCGTGACGAGGAGCTGCGCGCAAATTGAATTATCTCTACAAGAAAATGAGAAATAAGTAGAAAATTTTTTGATCGACAAAGCCTTGAAGGTCTCTGGTCTCTGATCTCTTTCATAATGAAAGAAATTTATCGAAAGTCGGTTCTCTGGTGCTCTGTCATTGTTGGTTGCTTTCAAGCGGCCTTCAAATGAAGAGGCCAAGTTTTTAACTGAGTTAGTTCCGACCGTGGATTCAATCAAAGAGAATCAGCGCGAAAGAAGTCCGTAATGGCCGTCGACCCAGCTCTTACCATGGTATTCAGCAAAAAAGTTCCATCGCACCTTTTTACTGTATTTGGACGGAAATTCATTGAGTAGATACTGGGCCAACTCTTGGCACGTGAAGTGATGGTCACAGTCCGTCCAAATTTCAAGGCTGTCGACTTCACTAAGTGGAAGTTTCGAACAGAGCACTTCAAGGCAATCTTTGACGTAAAGTGCGTCATGACTCAGGATGTCCGAGAAGAAATCAAAGTGTTCTTTCTTCCCATCAGGAAAGAGCAATACCGTTCCCAGACAAGAGCACTGCTTTTTCGAAAAGAACACTTTCTCCGTCTCGACTGGCCCACCTCCCAAGCGAAGATTTTCCTTGAAATCGATAATGAGGAGCCTTTCGTTCACCTTTAAATTTTTAGCGACATCCTCAAACATCAGCTGTCTTTCCTCGACGAATTTTCAGTGTGAGACATAAACTGAGACTTTTTCTTCAAGTCTCTCGATATGGTCTCAACTCTTTCTCGCAAATCACCATGTCTCCCACGATACATCTTCCAGTGCATTCATGGTAAACTTTTCGCAGGAGACGACGCAAACTGTCAAGGTTCTTCTTGCCCTCTACGCACACTTCGCACATATCCGTTTGTTTGGATGGTTGTTTGAAGTAGCTGGGCACAAGTGTATAAAATTTAGATTTAGACATTTTATAATTGAGATAAAATATCTTAAATCTTTTAAAGATGTTCGATTTTGAATCATCTAAATACCAAACCTCGATATACTTCTCACTATCATACCCTTCGTCAACTTCTTCTATCTCTTCCTCTCTTTTTATTTTTAGCGTTCTATTTGCTGCAATCCTAGAAGATTCTACAAGAAAATCCAAAACGATTTTGGGCACTATAAAACCGAGAATTCACGATAAGTCAAAAAGTTTAAAAATTAAAAATTTCTAAAGAATTATTACCTTTCTTGCGTTTAACTGCTCGCTTTGTTTCTAAAGTGGGAGTTAAGTCTGTTTGTTTGTTTGGCTGCCTCCCCTTCAGCCTTGTATCGTCTGTATGCAATAAAATAGGAGAGGTCAATAATATGAAAAAAATGTACGAACTAGACATTACCATGTGAGGTAGACGATACAGCTTTCAACTCAACTTCCCGAGCAGTTCGCGGTTTGTTGTTATCAAACCTAAAGCCCAATCGTCTCAGAAATTCCCGGGGAAACTTCTCAGAGACTACAGAAAACAGTTTTTTTCTCGCTTCAGGTTTTTCACCGGCTTGCAGAAGTGCAAGTTGTCGAAGGGTACGGTAGTATGGGTTATCCGTGTGCTCTAGTAAATGATGAAATAAAATCATTCCATCTCGTGTATCAAAAAAGAATCTTGCTACTTCGTCTAGCTGTTCTCTATAGGTAGATGAAGAGGAAAAGTCCTCCAAGCTCAACTGACTATTCTTCTGCGAAGAGGACAGTAAGAAACGAGACTTAATCTGGGAAATAAAACGAGGAATAGATGTGGAGAGAGCCAACATGTTGAACATAAAAGTGAGTCACAATAAGAATACAAAGATGTAAGATTTAGTATATGATTTTTAACGAATTCAAAAGTGTGGAGCAAAGAAGCGTAAAAATGGTTTCAAGAATAAATATTCTTGAAAATTTCTATTTTCAAGGAAATATTAATATTGTTGCAGAGCGTTCTGAAACGCTGATTCTTCAAAATCTAAATGCGGTATGTCTGATCAAGCTTGGAAACTCCCATTTATTTATTAAGCACTGGTGCATCTACACTATATGCTGTTCCAACCGTTACCCCGATTACATATGCATTTCTGGTAAAACTAGGATGTCATTGAATAGCACCCTGAATTTATGGGAAATTTATGTCTTTATAAATATTGATGTGTGCCAAAGAGACCCTAATACTTCGATATCCTCCCCACGATTCCATCTAGATATTTTTTATTTGCAACGGTGTCGCTTTTATTTTTTAACAGCATCTTATACCTATGAAGCCAACTCGTACAACAATTCGAGATCGTGTGCTTGAACTTAACGGCAAGCTGTCATTATCTTTGCATTCTATTGAGTAAACAAAGAATCCCATCACGGGAATAGAAAAGAATTGAACAATACTATCTAGTTACTCTTTATAAGCAAGAGAAGATGTAGTGCCCTTTAAAATCAACCTACCTTTTTTTTCTGTGAAGCTTTTGGCAAGAAATGGGCCCCGCCTTGGGGAACAAATGGAAAGAAAGATAAATTTAAAAACAGATCTATAAATTGGTATAAAATTTTGATGATGATGAGAAGCTAAAAAATGCAATTAAGTATTTTTATCACTCTAGATATCGAGTTTTTTAAAAGATTTATTAACAGCTGCTGATGCTTTTGAACCTCCGGTTTTCAAGTTAGAGAATTTGGAGTTATTCTTAATTCCACAAACTAAGATAGAGCGGCCCCCTTTCTAACTCATGATAGCATTTCACGATAGAGTGAAGAATCCCTCGCCGTCACCTACTGTTCTATCGACTTTATTACGTAGAGCCCGGATTTAATGAGGTCATATATGTATACAAATCGAAATATGAAAGGCATCCATGACCAGAGAAGCGCTGAATTCGGCTTGGAAATTTCTAGTCATCCCACATTTGTCCTGACGTTATGAGGCCCCGCCCTCTCCTGACTGATCCATCCGGGTTCTCCCGCGGCGAGGAAGAAGTTAGAGCGACAACCCATGCGCTTCTCAACTTCCCTCCGCCCATATAAAGTTTGGAGAGAGGTGGGGGAGTTTGGTAGAAGAGGAGGAGAGGAACGAAAAGCCGACCCTCAATGCACAAACCAACTGGGAGATTCCAAGCCTGAGCAGACATACTTGATTTAGAAATAATTTCTAAATCAAGTATGTCTCTTCTGCTAAAACCAAATTTTGGTTTTAGCAGAATCTTCAGAAAATCGAAATAATGCTTAATAACGCTTAAAAAAGTCACCTCTCGAGCCACGTTTTTGGTTTAAAGAATATCATTGAGAAAATGAAGGAATTTAGAAACCAAGGAACTTGGGGATAAATGTCGAGAGACGTATATGTAAAGTAAGATAAGGCCAGTTAGTATCGTCATCCACATTGTCCTCAAGTTGAATCAAGTGCAGCACGATAAGAATTCCCAAAATCTCCCTTTCAGAGAGAGATGTCATGACAATTGTTTAAAACATATCAATTCGGTTTGAAAGTTTTAATGCGATCAAATAGCAAAACGCAAATACGTCAAAAATTTAGCGTGAAAGACACTCAAGAAGAGAGAAATTAGCGATGCATGATTGGCCGGGATTCTTTTATAATCACGATAGGCACATTCAAAAAATCAAGCATGAACGCTCTCAGTGATATTCAAGTACAAATAGAAACGCCCTTCATAAAAATCGAGAAATTAATGGCGAATAGAGCAGTTTCTCTGCTCCACTATTTTCAGCTAGTATGATAAATTCATTCCAACTCTTATAAAGTGGGAAGCGAAAAAACTATATATATTTTGTGTATGGACGTGCGTATATAGAAAATAGAAAGCATTTCAATTGGGATGTTGAAGAAATAAAAGCAAACAAATAAATCCAAGATTAAGATTAGGTTTAGTACGAGTAAATACAAAGAGATTCATTCAACTAGAGCTGTTGCCGTGACGTTTCGCCCATTCAAACTTGCCCAACGGCCCGCGCCAACCGCTCCCGTTCCTCTGAAGACAGGTAGCCACTGCAGAGCTCGCCGAACCAAGACTCCTGCGAGCAGCGTTTGAACAGGTCGACGTAGAACTCCTTGATATCCATGGTATAGATGGGAGAGGCCTTCACCTCCGGGTCATCCTCCGCGTCCTCGCCCTCGTCACCAAACTCGGCCTCCCCGGTTTCAAGCAGGTCGGAAAGGTAAGCGAAATCTTCCGCTGGGGCGAATGGAGACTCATCAAAGTCCTCCCACTCGCCGCCGTCTTCCTCTCCTTCCTCGTCTGCTCCACCTCGTGCAGAGAAGCCAGGCTGGGCCAAGTCTGAGTGACTCAAGAAATCCACAGCGAGAAGCTTGGTGATTTTGGCAGGAAGAGGGATGACCGTGTATTGGTCGGGGTTCTGGCGAGCACGAGAACGCGTTTTGATGAGGTTTGCGGAGGGATCTTGGGGAACAATTAGATCCCCTTGCACATGGATATTTGCAAGCCGCGGGTCGTGAGAAAGAAGAAGCTTCGAGAGCGCAATAGCACTAGGGGGTAACAAAGGAGGGACATGAAATGACAAGTCAGATTAAGCAGAAAGAGTGGAAGGAAATCCCAAAAAAGTATATGAAGAAAATTGAAGACTTACTTGACTTTAATATCGTAGTACCCATGGAAGTTCTCAAAGTTCTCGCACCAGAGACGCATCACAATCTCCAGTCCACTCTGTTCCCTCACCGTGACCTCGCTCAGGAAGGCGACCACCGTCTCCAGCTGCCCATTCACCAAGAGATGAGCAAAGACCCCGATCAAACTCTGAACAAAAGTGGGTGTGGTGGCCGCGGCCAGTCGCTGCACGACTGCATTCAGAAGCTGGGGCATGATGGGGGTGAGCTGCTCCCCGCCCTTCTGAATCAGCTTTACAATCAAGTCGCCAACAAAGAGCGCGGCCGACTCGGATTGCTCAGGATGGAGCAAACGGGCCACGAAATCCATCAGCTGGTGAAGGCCACTTCTGCCCGATGCGTCGTGCCACTGGAGCAACTGCGAAAAACCCTTCTGTACAATATACTTGAGGCACTCCTCACCATTTTGAAGGATGGTCCGGTCGTCTGTCGACATTAACCGGGGCATCAACGATGGGAAGAGGTTGAGGATTAGGTTATCGGGAAGTGCCGGAGGCCCTCCCTTGACAAGGCTGGTTACCAGTTCGATGGCGGATGCTACGACACCGGGCTCGGCATCGTTGCTAGCAATGATGCCCGCCATGACAGGTAGCGCCCGATCACGAAGTGCCGAGTAAACCGTAGGCTGGGATGCGAGAATCTCAAAGAGCTCATTGATGATTCCAGCGATGATGTGGTCTGTAGGCCAAAGAGTAATATCGAGACAGCCTACATGAGGATACCAGCATGGTTCAAGATTTAAATCCTTCAATGTGCTTACCCGAAGAGTGCTTCATCCACACGTCCAAGAGCAGTGGCCCAATGATATGCTCATAGGCAGCCACCCGCTCTCCGCTCACCCGTAGTGCCCCAATCATGGCCTCCAGCACTAGAATTAGGGAATCCTCCGTCGTCAGGGGGACAAGTCCGCACACGCCCTCGAGTATCTGCTCTTGATAGGTTACGAAGTACTGGGGGTCGAGGTACTTGCAGAAGTTATTGATTGCCCGTAAAGCAGAGACTTTTACGGGCGCCGAGGACGAATGCTGGAGAGAGTGTACGGCGGCAGCGACGTATTGAGACGCCAGTTCACCAGGAAGAATTTTGGCAAATTGGCTGGCAAACACAAAAGCACGGCCTTGGAGGAAGGGGAATTCTATCGGAAAAGAGGGGTTAGAAAGGGGGAGGAGGGGGGGGATTGACCGCACGCTATAGTGCATTACCTTCGGCTCGCATGTGCTCCAACACAATATGGTCAAAGAGTCCCTTCAGGTCAAAAGCAACGCTTCCCTCCTCGAGCCCCTCGATCAACTCTTCTGCGGTGCGCCCAATGGCCAATAAGCTGGCCTCAATACTCTTCCACCACCACCCGTGACCCTTTTGTTTCTCCTGGGCGGCCTCGTCTAAATGGCGCTGCACCGAGCGCTCTAGCGCCGCAAAGAGCGCCGTAGGGAAGCGCTGTAACAGGTTGAGAAGTAGATCTTGTGCGGCAATGCGAACATTGAACGAAAAAGTCTCGTCGTCTTCGTCGGCCACAAAGCGATTCGGATCGGCAGCCCACGTCTCGCACTGTTCCTCGGTCATTTGCATGTATGAAATCGCCACCCAAATCACCTCTCCCAATAGTCGCCCATCTCGCTGTTCACCAAGGAAGAGGGGCTCTGCGGCTTTCTTCCTTGCCGCCGAGCCAAGGAAATCAAACTCTGCGTAGATCAGGGGCTCGAACCCAACGGTTTCCCCGTCGGAATCGACCTCGTCCTCCAGCGTTTCCCCGTCGGAACGCACATGTTCCAGGACGAATTGCTCACGAAGGTGCATCAAATCCATCCATACAGGCTCGAGCACCCGCATCATATAGGGGCTGATCATTTTTGAAAATTCGTTGAGCAGGCGATTCAGAGTTCTTACGATCTCTGTTCTCAGGTACCACTCGCCCTGGCCGTTCCCACTCGACGCTCCAGGCTGCTGTTGCAGGATCCCCACGAATACCTCCATCCAGCCATCAATGATGGGCACAAGGAATTGGGTTACATCGGGATAGGTTTCCTTCAGTGTGTACACCATGTCGACGCAGTGTCGGAAAATGCTAACGGCGCGCGCACGCGTATGAGACGAGTACTGGGTAGGGGAAGCCACAATACGGTGAAGCTCGGCGCACATGGGCGGTGCAAGTCGAGGAAACTGCTGGTCCGTCATATCGTTTGAGACGAACTCTGCATCACGTTTGAAAAATTAAAAAGTCAGCTGCTGCCTCGTAAAAAATATTCAGCTCCATTTATACCATTCAGCACTCGCATCGCTCCATGAACCTCCTCGGGTCTTCCTCGTAGTCCTTCAACCAGTCTTTCCGCCAGTTCCGGCCACTCCTCTGGCCAATCATTATGTGCAATTTTTGACACTACGTACGCGCTTGCGACTCTAATTCTACTATCCCCATCAGAAAGCCCGGCAAAGATGGTTTGACGGACGATTGATTTGTGCGCCGAGGGGAGTTCGGGCCCGCGAAACCGCTCCGATTTCGCGGTCCAGTGAGTGTCTATGTAATTTTTCAACGCAATCCCTGCAGCGTGGAGAAACGGAGGAAAATCGGGAATTAAGGATAAAAAAGAAATAAGAAGTGAAAGAGATGCAAGTGTTAAGGATGAAACAAAAAGGATATTTGACGATGGGCGATTTCGATTCCAGGGTTGGCAACGAGATTGGCGAGCGAGACAGCATAATCTATTTAAACATCCGTTAAGGAACGTGCGATGCAGTTTCACGGATGCATCCAATTGGAGTACCTGGCACATTTTCTAGTTCTCTCAGCCGTAGCTCGGCAGCTATCCGTTTATTAACATCCGATGACAGCGTCTGACCTAGGGTTTCGAACACTGTTTGGTCCATGTTTCTGACAAAAAGTTTGTCTAAATGGGCCGATGGCCGAGTACGAAGTAAATTTTGTTTACGCGCCTCAAATGAAAGCGCGTCACAAATCCAGGCTCACTCCGGCCGCAACCCCCTCTCCGTGGTAGTAAGGTTATGAGCACTATGCATTTGTGAATATGAAATGTATATTTATGATAAAAGAAGAAAGCTATACATTGGAGAGTAAGAAAAAAAAAAGCCTTCTATTAATAAATTAGCGATTCCCCCCCGAGAATAGATCGCCATTTATTGTCCTCGTAAACGCTCAATTTCACGATCCTTCTCGTCTAGAGCCTTTAGCAAGTGTACAATGCGATATTTGAGTTTTTCGTTCTCATTGACCAGCTGTTTCACCACTTTATCTTCACTGAGCTGACTACTCGAGGGGAGCTGATGGGTGTCCAAACCTATCATATATCCAATTGAGATACTTTCAGATGCATTGCTGAGCGAGAAAAGCCTTACGCGAGATAATCTCCTTGAGCTCTTGAACCTGTGCAGTAAGTCCCTTGATGGTTATCTCAACCGGTGTTGGTATCGACATAATGAATAGTACCAATGGCCCAATGTGAAAGAATGGAGGAGTCTATTTGAGTGTTCCCTAAGCGAGCCTCTTTATAAACTGCGCCGCAATAGAGGGGTGAAGCAAATTTATTGAAACAAAACGGTGAAGAAAAAAACTAGCATATATGTACAAAGTCAAAATTATATATCATATAAAAGGAGAAACATTTAGAGAAGTTTAAACCAAATAGAAGCAAAACTACTACCATTCCGCAATAACAAAACAGAGGGGAGAAAAAAAACAACTATATGAAAAAAAAAGGAAAAAGAACGAAACAATATAATAAAAAATTAAAAAAAAATCAACAAACAATTAATTCTAAGCATCTATCAATATTTGTTAGGTAATGGGGTTCATCAAAAGTAGTATCCTTTCTCTCCGGTGACTCCCAGTCGCGCCAGATTTCTTCGACCCTTCATGCCTCCAAGAGGATGGTCACGCCCGTTCGCCGATAGAGCGAACAGGTCACGATCACGCAAACCGCACCCATACTCTCGTCCATGAATGGACACGCCGCCAAACTCTCTTCCATTCAGGGAGGCAGCGCCATAATCCCGGCCCACTCCACTGAGGGACATCCGCCTATAATCTCTCAGGCCACTGCCATTTTCTCTGCCCTCACTGGCGATATATCCGCTTGTGGGGCCGCTCGGAGAATGGAGTGGGCTCTTCCGCATACGCTCTTCTCGTAGCAAGGCAGGAAAATGCAACAGAAGTTCAGTCAAGACTCGCACTTGCTCGTCACTTCTGCTCTGCATTTCGCGCCATTCTCTCGGGCTGATGGCGGAGGCGGAGGAAGCGTTGCGGAAGGACTGGTTAAGTGCAAGGGTGAGCTGCACAAGCTCGGAGATGTTCCGTGTCACAAAGGCAGATTCGTCGCTCGCGTTGCTCCCTCGTCGACTTGACAGGCTCCCACCAAAATGACTCGGGCTACTTTCACGATAAAAGCTTCGCCCGAAGAGCTGGTGGGCATCGTGGAGAAGCCGTTGATGTTGATGCAATGGCGGAGTCGAGGGCCGGTATGTATCTGACATCCGAGGACTCGAAGAGCCCGACTTGAACGATCTTGTTTCTGCGCCAGCGCAATAGTCATACCGCTGCCTCTGGGAGTGGTGCGATGGCTGGGCCTGGGGGGGCGGTGGGGATTGGATTTTCGGTGGTGTGGCAGAGAACGAGACTAGCGTATCGGCGGTGTATCGGTGACGATTCTTTTCCAGTCGGATTATTCGGGATTTCATCTCCTCAATCTCATTCCAAAGGGTTTGCTCGCGAGCATTCGACGTGGGTGGTTGCTGAGTCGCCGGCGGATGAGGGGAGAGCGAATGGTGGTTTGGATGCAAAGCCACGGGCGAAGTAGATATTTTAGTATGCTTATGGGAACCAAGGTGGGTCAGGGGAGAGGCATCACTATCGATCCCCAAAGGTTTGGGAGAGGCCGGGGAAACACTTTTCGCCCTGTTTTCGTTTCTTCCGGCCCAGGTTTCTTTGGTTTTTTCTTCTTGCGGTGAGAATGAACTTGCCCTCAGAGCTCGGGCTGTTAATCTTGCAGACTTTTCCATCCCCAACGACTGGTGATGATGATGGTGCTGGTGGTGCTGGTGGTGCTGTTGTGATTGCTGATATTGCTGTTGTGGTTGTTCCTGTTGCTGCTGTTGTGACTGAGGAGTAGTAAGTTGTTGTTGCTGCTGCTGCTGCTGCTGCTGCCGGTTGATTGAAGACGCAAAGGTATTTCGCCTTCGCCCTCGATTCACGCTGCCCTTTTCGATTTCGGGTGAAGAGTCTGGTGTGATGATGAATTTATGCGAGGCAGCACGACGAAGTTCCTCCTTTGATATAACAGGTACACCAGCATACAAGCGCTCTACCACGCTGCTTAGACGTTTTTCACGCGCACTATTATACATTCGAGATGGCTGTGATTTTCGTTGTTGTTGCTGGAGTTGTTGTCTTTGCTGTTGCAGCTGTTGTTGTGGCTGTAGTTGCTTTGTTCTCTTTTCCTGTCTCATTGCCCCCTCTCCAATTTCTTGCGATATATCCTCCTCTTCTTCTATTACATCGTCATTATCTTCATCATAATCACCATCGGCGCTATGAGGGTAATGGCTTAATGGATGGTTTAAGGGAGGTAGGAGAGCTGCAAGCTGATCATCCTCGTCATCCTCATCCTGCGACTATTAAAAGAAGAACGAAACACAACCAAGAGTATTAGTATTGAAACCATGTGTAATCTAATCGCTAGCAGCAACAAAGGCGAATTGTGTTGTTCCATTTTATTTTCTAGCTCTCCAACAACTCCCCTTTGTTACCCAGCGCAACATGGACGCGCGCGAGGCCTCACTTACCAATTGAGAACGCGAATAAGGAGGTGTTAACGCGGAAGCCATGAAGCGAAATGTAAACAATGGCTGGTCGCAAGTCGAAAGGGAGGAGGGGGACGTTGGGGAGCCAAAGGGACTCTTAGGGGAGAAAGAAGGAAAGGATGGCGATATTTTGAATGAGCGGACAAACTGGGTGGCGAACTGAAAAAGAAAGGGCCAGGTTCAGTTATAAACAAAGAGGAGAGCCGTCAGCTTTGATCTGGCCACTGAAATTTCAAATATGCCCCAGACTTTAGCGTCCGACGATGTTTCGCTCTCATATCAGAAAATGAGCCCCACAGCCGAACAATTTCTCACACATGCCCAGATTGCCGTGGGGGCTCTCCGATTCTGCCCACCAACTTCTCTTTATTTCCCTCCACAACCTTCACAGTCAATAAATAGAATTATTGCGGCCAATGCCTCTACAAACATTCCGGAGCAACCAAAATAGCCTCAGCGCGGGTGCGAAAATCCCACCTCGCTATCCCCCTGCGCATCTGCAAGGCGGATCAGGTTTGCGTATTTACCAAGCAAGCTGGCTGGGAGCATTTGTCGGAATCTCTCCTCTCGCATCCAGCTATGGCCCCCATTGGGAGCGCCAAATAGGTTACAATTAGTTCTCTCTTTCCCTCTCTCAATCAGCATGGCATCAAGCTCCGAGGAGCCAAGAACACGCACCTTAAACCATGCTGCAGAATGTTCTGCGCCCGATGCGCTCCTCCCACGGTACATCCCATGCACGCATGGAGCGTCACACGGCGCTGTTTGCACGAGTAGCGTGCGCGATGCAAGATGTTATTGTTATAGAACACGGTCTGCCCAGCTTTGAGCTTCACGACCTTTTCGCCGGGCAGAGGAGCATAGCCATCAGAGATCATGGTGTCACGCTCTTCAGGGGTGCGAACCCTCAAATGAGACCCAGGAACAACGATGAGAGCATCGTCGTCTATGAAGCATGAAGCATTGGATCAAAGACCATCTCTGATGTCAAGACGGTCGGATGAAAAAAAAAAAATACCATAAAGAGCCGTGTTCCATTGCGTTCCGTAATGCGGAATCTTCAGCTTCTCTCTTTCTTCTTCTTCAGTGGCGTCTATGGGGATAGCGTCCCTATGCCAAGTTAGCTGATAGTCGCTCTCTCGAGGATTTATTAACAAGTTAAAAAGTTCGAGCTGCAATTCCTCCTCCTTCACTCCCAAAATGTCACAAACCGCTCCAAGGAGAGCTGGCGAACCATACCATTGCGCGAATATCGGCTCGCCCAAGTCTGGATGCATCACATGCTGGATGCCCCAGACATCAGGGCCGTCCTCCGGCCAGGGCGGGAACTGCACACCAGCAATCCTCCTATAAATTCGTGTATCATAGCAATAAAGATAATTAGCGAATCGCCATTCGCCATCTATGCCATTGGATGAGCGATGCTCACCGATGCTTCCACTCATCATTCCTCGCCTTGGCAATAATACGCTCGCAAGCCTCCTTGAGGGGCTGCTCCATCTCGGGCGGGATGAGGCCATCCACCACCACATAGCCGTCCTCGTCCAGCTGCTGTTTAAGCGAGTTTCCTCCCATCTTGCTAGTCGATTTGGGGGGCCGTTCCTAGGGCTGGTGAGAAAAATGGGCTTTCGAATTTTCGGGCTTGCACTACCCTTATGACCCTGCGGTTAAACTTAAGGTTCCACCTCTCCTCCCTTGCCTCGTTCCATTTGAGGTATATGAAAGCCAAGCCACGCTTCGGTCCTGGCTCCATCAGCTCTCTGCGAGGCAGAGTCTAGAAATTCTCCATTTGGCAGGAGCCCCGCTCGACCGGAAAAGAGCAGAGGAAAATCCATCACAGGAGGAATGTGCTGGGAATTTGATAAACGCGCGGGCCAACTTTCTCCCATCTCTGGCGACGTCGCGGGCGTTTCGAATGCGGCCACGCTGCTGGCCAACGGCTCAGCGGCCATAGTACCAATCGGGCATCTGGTCACATTGCTTTATTCGATGATTAATGCAAAATGGACCCAAGATCGAGGATAAGCCACGCGGCTCTATGTCATGTCAACCGGTATTTTTAATTTCAATCCGATGCCGCCGAGAGAGGGGGCGAGCCGGCCCCAAGCCAAAGCCCAATCCCCTTTTCTGAAATGGACAAGCCCCTCCGGCATAATCGACATGCCCAATAGGTGGGATCGGCTCTTCAAAACGGGAATCGGTTCAACTTTTTTCACAAATGAAGAGCTGATAAAAATAGAAACCGAGAGCGGTGGCCTTTCCTCGCTCTTGGGCGACCGGCCGCGACAGCGTCGTCCTCTGTCGCGGGCCTCGCCGCAACCCTACATAAGCTGCTGGCCGGTTCTGGACATGGGGCTGCCATATTGGGGGCTGTGTTCAAGCCGCCGCTTCGCCGAGGCCAAGATATCGATACGAAGAAAGAGAGGTTTGCAGCTCCGCAAAAAGGTCGGTTTGCGTGCCCGGAAAAGGTAGTACGGGAAACTCAAATCTAAGAACCTTCATTGTGAAGTGTAAAAATCATTTTCGACCTTTGTTTACTTGTTTGTTCGGTGTCCAAGAAATCTGATTTCTCATCCATCGGCTCCGCGATCGTCAATTATGCCCTGCCGCTTAATTCACTAATCTCTTCGTCATCGTGCTCTTTCTGGTGTATTTTCTCACTTCATCCCGTCGCCGTCGCCCCTCTCTCTGTCGCCATTCTGTTCGCATTAGGACTCGACCGACGAGCTCTTATCCCCTCATCCCAATATGCGGCCATCTCTGCAATATTCCCTTACCGATGAGGAGGGTAAGCCCTATCGAAAAAAGTCGCTCGTACGTCCCGAACGACTCCGCGTCGATATCTCCAACCGCCTCTTTCACTACCTCACACGTGTAACTAAAAGCAGCCCCGACATCCCTCTCTCCCAACCAACGCGAATGCATTCCGAGAATCGGCCGCTCTCGGCCGCTCAAAATGGGCCGCGAGGAAATGGAATCGGGCTGTTCCGCGAAAGAACGGGGAGCAAGAGGCATTCGAACAAGCGTTCGGTCGAATTCAAGTGCTCCTCGTGCTGGATCCTCTTTTGCTATGCTATCACGTTTTTCGCGCCCCCTATCTTGCTTGCAGCTTGCGGTGAGTGTGTTGCCTGGATAGTTCCTTTTTTTTAGCCTCTCCCCCCCCCCCCGTCTCTGTGCTAGTTGCCATCCCCCCACTCACCCAGTTCCATAACCTAGGCAAAAAGAACTTGCAAACCCAGCGTGCTTGGCGCGAGAAGATGGGCCTTCTCTTCATCATATTCCTGCTGTGTGCAATGGTTGGGTTCATTTCCTTCGGCTTATCCAAGGCCCTCTGCAGCTATCCTTCCCGTATCCGAACTGGGAGCTTGGAGGCCTCGCAAGTGATCATCAACGGCGATGCCTATGATCTGAGCCAAGTTCAACATCCTCCCATCGATAACGTCCAAAACCCAAACCTCCTCTATCTACCCGTTAACGCAACAACTAAAGATATCTCATTTTTATTCCAGAATGTGAATCGCCATTGCTTTGGCCTATTGAAGGTGAAGAATGGGGTGAATTGGGGCCAAAACGAGCTCGGCCAAGTCCCCAACTACTTTCCCTGCGTCATACTAGATCCTCAACAACCCAAGCAGCCAGAGCCTCTGGCGAATCCGCAGCGCAAAATGTGCCATCTATCCAATCAGGCTCGGGCTGCCTACCGCGGCCTAAAGCCGGTCGGAGAACTGTATTATACCTGGGAAGACGTTCAGAATCCCAGCGCCCATCTGATAGTTTACAACAAGTAGGTTGAAAGAACCCCATCTTTGTCTGGTTATCTGCCACTAACGCGTGGATGATGGTTATCCTTTTTTGTGTTCCAAGTAACGTGCTGAACCTTGATCTTCTCCGCTGGCTCCCCCAGGGGACCTTTGATATGCCCTCGCTCTTCCAGTACCTCCTCGACCCTGTCGAGGCAGACAAACTCCGAGGCAGCGACGTGACGCATCTGGTTGCGAAATTGCAGCAACAGTCGGCGGCCAACTGCTTGGTGGATATCATCCGCGTGGGCGTGCTCGATGCAAGGCCGTTTGGCTGCCTGGTCTCCGACGCCGTGCTCTACCTCATCCTCGTCGTGGTGCTGGGCGTGGTGATGTCAAAGTTTGTGCTGGCGGTGCTGTTTGGGTGGCTCCTCTCGTGGAAACTTGGAAATTTCAAGAAGGGGTCCAGGGAGGAGCGAAGGAGGCGGGAGGAGGAGATCGAGAACTGGGCGAAAAACATTCAGGAGGTAGCCCCGGCCATCAGGCCCACCCATCGGGCCATGAGCTCGCTCTTCAACCGCCTGTCGAGGGCGGGCGGGGGAGGGGAGAAGTGGGAGGGCGGCGGTCCGGATCTCGCGAATGGATTGCGATCCTCCTTCCTCTATCCCCACTCGCCCCATCTCCAATCAAGCACAGCAAGCTCCGCGACGACCACGCCCGGCCAGAGTCCGAACCTGGTCCCCACCCTGGACAGCGACGTCTCGAGCCACTTCAACCTGACCCTGACCAAGCCGGTGCCTTGCCCGATCCCCTTGTCCCCCTACGTGGTGCCTCAGCCGGCCCCCGATTACGCCCCCTTTGGCTTCCACTTGCTGCACACCATCTGCCTCGTCACCTGTTACTCCGAAGGCGAGGAAGGCATCCGCACCACGCTCGACTCGCTCGCCACCACCGATTACCCCAACAGCCATAAACTCCTGCTGGTCATCGCGGACGGGAAAGTGACGGGCGCCGGCAATTCGAAATCAACCCCCGAGATCGTGCTGGAAATGATGCAGGATTTGATCGTGCCAGCGGACCAAGTGCAGCCGCAGTCGTGCCTTGCCATTGCGGAGGGCGCCAAGCGACACAACATGGCCAAAGTGTACGCCGGATACTACCGCTACGATCCGCGCACCGTCCGTCGTTCGCGCCAGCAGCGCGTGCCCATGGTGCTGATCGAGAAGTGCGGGACGCCCGAGGAGCAAGGCGAATCGAAGCCGGGAAACAGGGGCAAGCGTGACAGCCAAATCATGCTGATGGGTTGGCTGCAGAAGGTGATCTTCGACGAGCGGATGACGATGTTCGAGTACGAGCTGTTCAATTCCGTTTGGAGCGTCTCCGGCGTGTGCCCCGACAAGTACGAGCTTCTCCTCATGGTACCCCCCCCCATCCGCTCCATCGGGCTCCTGCCTTCCCTCTTCTGCATTGGATGCTAATCGAAATACTCTCCTCATCTTGTGCTTGTAGGTGGATGCGGATACGAAGGTTTTCCCGGATTCCCTCTCGCGGATGGTGGCCTGCATGGCCCGGGATGCCTCCATCATGGGCCTGTGTGGGGAAACAAAGATCAGCAACAAGACGCAGTCGTGGGTCACGATGATCCAGGTCTTCGAGTACTACATCTCGCACCACCTTTCCAAGGCGTTCGAGTCGGTCTTCGGCGGGGTCACTTGTTTGCCGGGATGCTTTTGCATGTACCGTATCAAGGCGCCCAAGGGCTGTGGGGAGAGCTGGGTCCCCTTGCTGGCCAACCCGGATATCGTGGTGAAATACTCCGAGAACGTGGTCGACACCCTGCACAAGAAAAACCTGCTGTTGCTGGGGGAAGACCGCTACCTGACGACCCTGATGCTGAGCACGTTCCCAAAGCGAAAGATAGTTTTTGTGCCCCAGGCGGTGTGCAAGACGGTGGTCCCCGACGAGTTCCAGGTGCTGCTCTCGCAGCGAAGGCGATGGATCAACTCGACGGTGCACAACTTGATGGAGCTTGTGCTCGTGCGCGACCTGTGCGGGACGTTCTGCTTCTCGATGCAATTCATCGTGTTCCTTGAGCTGATCGGCACCGTGGTGCTCCCCGCAGCCATCTGCTTCACGGTCGTTCTCATCATCTACACGGTGTACACGCTGCTCACCAGCACCGTCACGCCCGAATCCTATGTCGCGCTGATCCTTCTTGCGCTGATCCTTGGCCTGCCGGCCCTCCTGATTGCCATCACGACCCGAAAGGTGGTGTATATCGGGTGGATGCTGATCTACCTCGTTTCATTGCCGATCTGGAACTTTGTGCTCCCAGTGTATGCGTTCTGGCATTTCGACGACTTTTCGTGGGGTCAGACGCGCCTGCTGGCGGGAGAGTCGCCCAAGTCCCAGGCCTCGCACGGCGACGATGGAGGAGAGAGCGAGGCCTTGGACCACCGGCGAGTGGTGATGAGACGTTGGGCCGACTTCGAGAAGGAGCGGCGCATCCGGGAAGCCAAGGAGAAGGGGCTCCCCCCGCCGAAATTTTTCGAGGACGACTTCACCCTCGCGCCACCACGAAGTCCCTACTTGTTTGGCACGGACTCGGGGGTGAACTCGAGTGCGGAGAGCGTGGAATATGTAGGCTCCACCTCATCCTGCCGACACCTGATGGGCTCCTCCTCCTCGCTTGTCCCCGGCCGGGATGGTCGAGGAAGTAGTGTCAAGTCAGCGGCCACGGGGGGAGAGCATGTGGCCATGACGACGTTTGAAAGCCATGCACAGGGCGACCATGCCCCGACGTTGGAAATTAGCCACGGCCAGCCGCATCTCTCGCAAGCTTCTGAGACGGCGCAAGATCTTGTGCCAATCGGGACCCTCTCCGGAAGCAAGGAGGCCACCTCCGTGACAACCTCGGCACCCCATGCTCAAGAATCCCACGAAGCAACCGCCTTTGCACCCTCTCCAACCCCTCTCTCTGCCAAACCCCCTCTCGATGGCGCTCAACCCTATACCTCTTTAGCTCCCCGGCCTCTCCCGCCCACGATCCATAGGGGCCCCATGAACCGGTACTCAGGGGTCATAAGCGCAATTTCCCCTCGCCGGATCAGCTCCCATGGCATGTACAATAGAAATTCTCTTCAGGCAAAGCGTATCAGCACCACCCCCATGCTCCTTGGACCTTTAGGCGCCGGCCCCGGCTCCCCCACACCGTTGGACGAGGCGGAGGTGCAGAGTCGGATACGACACCGAACCCATCTGTTCGAGGGCTCTCCTTGGAGTCAAGTTGAAAACCTGAAAAATTCTGAGCCATACCCAGAACTCGAACAAGCAACCGCCTCGAAGAGTTCACCAGGGACAGAGGCTGACCACAATCAAGAGGGGCAAGCTCCAACTCGGGAACAAACCCTTCAAAATGAGCCAACTCAGGAGCATGACCAAGTACAAGATCAAGAACAAGAGCCAGAGCCGGAGCGAGACCAAGTGCAGGCGCAGGAGAAGCAGCAAGAGCAAGAGGAGCCGGAACCGCGAGAGCTCGCAACCACTAATGCCGAGGAACCTGAAGAAGTGCCAACAGAGGGCGCGCATTTACACGAAATAGAGGATCGACAAGAGAGCAAGTAGATATAGACCACACCCTGTTGTGACAACACTATTTATTTTTCTTTAATTCCTTCATGTTTATTTATTCTAAACACAAACCCCAACTCCTCCCTATATAGACTGTTTACCCATGTTCTTTTTATTTAAATTCCTCATATCCCCTTGAATCATTCCTTCATCTTCCTCAATGGCACTTCCTAGCTACTGAATGTATTCTTCTAATTGCAATATATCTCTTTCCGCTACAGCTCTAGTCTCGGCGGGAGGAACGCCTCCTTGAGAGTGGTTGACATGATGCAGAAATGGCTTTATTTACAAAATTGGGTTGCGCTCCAACACATACAAATCCAAATAGATGCCCTCGGTAAGAAGTTGAGGGAGCTGATCGAAATTGACATGGGGAAACTGCCGAGTGATTCGCCGGAGCTGGACGCCGTGTGGAAGCTCCTGGGCTGCGACACGGGCTGTCGAAGGCGCTACTATCAGGGTTCTAGAGAAAGAGGGGTAGAAGAATTAGGCAGCGCTCCCAGATCCTCCGTAAAGCTGGGGATTTACCTTCGATACACCCCATCGCTCCCTCTTGCAAACAAGAGATCTCCTCGTTTACTAACTTCAAGTGAGGGTAATGCTTGTCTTTGGTCAAGCAGTCGTCGGACCCTCTCCCACTCCATCCCCGCGGCGTCTAACACCTCCACTCTCGGGTGATCCGGTGAAGCCGTAGAGTTGGAGGAGGGTGGGAGAGAGCCAAGGAGATGGAGGGGAGGCATATACGTCTTCCAAAAAATGACGGTAGTCTCCAAAGTTTCATTGCCAAGAGCTTAGGTCAGGTAGAAAAGAAAGAATAACAAAAAAGGATGAGCTAGATGGCACGTTGTAAAGGGGAGAAAGACAAAGATACCTTGCTTGCTTCGAAAAGCATGCTCGCGACATTTCAGCAGCTCGCCATCCCTGAAAGGGGTGCAATTTCCAACAAACACCGCCTCTCGTTGTAATGTTGCCATCATTGGCACAAGTCCCGCTTGATGAAGCACGCCATAGACCAGTAGCAATAACCCATTGAAGAGGAACCATGTGAGCTTGAACTTTCTCGAGTGCACCACTGGAGAGGCGAGGGAGGAGAGCGGAATGCTGAGGGTAAGAGGGAGGAGAAAACGCGCCTCCTGGTGAGGAAACAGGGAAAGAACTAGGGTTCCCATCACGCTTGAATAGTAAAGAACTGGAGGCGATTTAGGATGCTTCATCAAAAGACAGTATGCAACGAGGGGCTAAGCCTACCTGTTCGGAACAGCGAACCCGCGGCCCACCGGCCCCATCTTAATGCTTTTACCAAATGGATGAATGCTAGTATGGCCCCAGGGCCAAAAAGAAGTGGGGTATTAACAAGGATGTGCAAGTACCGGGGATGCAACCCATGTTGCTCCAGATTCTCGGTCGCAGCATTGTAGAGTAAGTTGTTGAGGGGAGCCATGTGCACCCCGTGATAATAGAGGGAATCGGCCGCAATACAGAAAAGGGCGGCAGTAAGGACGCCTGAGATGAAATGGAACAGAGCCCAAAGGGACTTGGAGGATAGGTGGGCGGCGCTTGGCGGGCTGTAGAAAGGACGGGAGAAAATCAAGAGATAGGCGACCCCAACGGGTGCCCCAAATCCCAGAAACGTAATGCGCGTGAACACCCCGAGCACCAAGAAGGCTCCCAACACGAAGCTCCACCGGCCCACAACTTTGCTCTCAGCCGTCGCTTTACATAAAGCGTATACTGCCAGCATAAGCAACACCGTTTCGAGTGAGTTCGAGAAGGGCCTCATTAAGAAGGTGTAGATAGGGTATGAGCTTGCAAAAAGAGCAAGAAGGGAATAAGGATCGAGGTTGGTCTCGCGACTGGCAAGAGAGTAGAGGCAGTAGTCTATAATGGATGAGAGTAGATGCGTAGGTGAGAAAAAAGCACGAGAGATAAAAAAAAGCATCCCAGCCAAACGGATTGAATACCTATCAGTAGAGATAACACAAAGCATACCATTCGCTGAGCAATGAAGAGAGTCCAAGTATTGACCATATCTAATGACGAAGACCAGAATTAGTATTTGGAAGACAAGAATCAAGGGCGCATCTTGCTCGTACCAAGTCCCGTAATAGATTCAAAACCTCCAGCGATGCACTTCAATAAGTAGAATGAAAGTCCAGTCGTTGCATAACTATTCAAGATAGTAGGGAAACAAGCGCTTAGGGAGCATTACCAAGCGAGAAGAAAACACAGATGCCCTACACTGGCACGATGCTCCGGGATGGAGAGCCTTCATCGAATTCCCATGGCCGCAGCGTCTGATACCCGAAGATATCGCCTAAGTCAAGGGGAATGGGGGTTACTGATTCTCACGGAGCGATTGCTAGGACAGTGGGCAAATCATTTACCGGCTGCGATCTCTGGCGATTGGAAGAACTCATCGGGATGGATGTAACCCGGAAGCAGAGCGAGAAATGCCCTCGCGACGACCAAGCCAAAGTAGACGCGTCGTGAGCTCATCTCGTGTCGGTTCAATTTATTGAAAATAAAGAGCAGATATGAAGGTTCCACCAATTACCGTGTTGATTATATGAAGAATTGCAAGTCCGCCGTGCAATCCCCTTTTCGGACCTTGCGTCCTCTTGGACGCTCGCTCTTTGTTTGATAATCACTTTGCAAGGAGAACGTTGGGCCTGCTTTGCTTCTTTCCCAGCCTTTGCCCGAAGCGGTTCTCTAGTCAGTCTATTTGTTATCCTAGCCTCGTCGCTTCGCTAGTTCAGCATGGCCAGCAAGGCTCAATTCCTGCGCGAGTACAAACTTGTTGTCGTTGGCGGTGGAGGTAACCACGTCATTCGGTGATCCTTGCCCGTTCCATCGCGCCATGATTTCTCTGTTTTTGTGTCATTAGGTGTCGGCAAGTCTGCGCTCACGATTCAATTCATCCAAAGCCATTTCGTCGACGAGTACGATCCTACGATCGAGGATTCGTACCGCAAGCAGTGCATAATTGATGATGAAGTCGCCCTCCTAGACGTGTTGGACACGGCAGGACAAGGTACAAACCCACACCCTCCCTCATTTGTTTCTCCAGCTTTTAATTTCAAATGTCCTCACCGCTAACCCCTTTCCATTTTCACAGAGGAATATAGGTATGTCCTAACCCCCCCCCCCCATAGAATTTACGGTCTGCTCTTTTATTAATGGATTCTCGATCCCCATCTGGAACTAGTGCCATGCGCGAGCAATACATGCGCACAGGAGAGGGTTTCTTGCTGATCTACTCGATTACATCGCGCTCATCATTTGAGGAGATTTCAATGTTCCACCAGCAGATCCTGCGCGTCAAGGATAAGGATTATTTCCCAATGTGTGTTGTAGGGAATAAGAGTGACTTGCTGCACGAGCGGCAAGTATCCACACAAGGTATGGTCCCAATACTCTAATGTCAGCGGGCCCAGACAATGGCCTTTGCTTATACTTCTGTCGATCGCTTTAACCCCCCTCCCCTCCCAAAATATCCCCTAACGCCTTGTATACAATTTGCCGTAGAGGGTAAAGAGCTTGCCCGCTCCTTCCAATGCCCCTTCCTTGAATCCTCAGCGAAGGACCGTATCAATGTCGAGGAGTCCTTTTACGAGCTTGTCCGCGAAATTCGCAAATACAACAAGGAGATGGCGGCTGGTCGCGGGGGGCGAGAAAACGGCAACGCGGGACGGTTTCAGATGGAGGAGGAGGGGGAGGGTGGAAGTGGGTGTTGCTGTGTGGTGATGTAGAAAAGCTGGTGATGTGCAGGTTCAATTTGAATGGGATTCGGCACGGTCTGATATCATTTTTGTTTGACTATCCACTCTCTTTCCCTCCTCTCTTTATCCACTCCTCTCCTCATTGCCAGAATTTATATATAATTATATATATTCTTCTATAATCTTATGATAGCTTGAGAAAGAAATAAGTTTGTTTTATTAATTATAACATCCGCTCTACTACTAGATCTTGATTCCCCCGCTCATCTGTTTTTTTCTTCTTCTTCTTTCGATTCCCCTCTTGCCATTTCTCATCCACCACTTCTATCCTTTACTCTCTTAATGACCCACTGCCCATCTCCTTCCACTCGATAATATTAATTTATAAAATGACGCAAAAGTCACTCATCCAACGGAACCCCGTTCCTCTCGTTCTTCAGGCCGTGCGCAAACAAGTCTCTGTGAGTAGAACGGGCCGCAAGCGTTAGAGTTATGAAATCTTATGTCATGGAATATTACGCAATTAATTTGGCTGTGTCTCGGAGGCTGGAAGCGCCGGAGCAATGACCACTCAAATTGGTGACTGCATACATTTTGTGTCGAGACATGGAACCTTATCTAGCCTGAGAGAGGGATGTTCAGAAATTTTCGTGGGGAGATTCGACTGCATTTTTTCCATTTGGCACAAGGATTTACTCGAGAAAAGCCGTCACGCGGCCAAAATATCCCGACATATGCATCACAGGTGATGCTCAGAGATATAGCACACGACCATGACAAAGCAAGGTCTTTACTTGCATACGACATGTTCTATTGAAGCAAGGATTGTTTACCAATATAATCGATCTAGAATAAACCGGTCCCCAGGCCAGTGAACACGAGACAAAGGGGCCCAACATGAAAACTGCTCTTTACTCGAAGGATGAGAATGGGAGCACTGTGTTGAATGGACGCCATATGGCATTATCTGCCGGTGCACAAATTACTTATACCAATCTCTTTACCTGATAAGTTGGCGAAGAAAGTCTTGGATAAAGAGTCTCGGCTAATTGCTCGAAGGCACAATAGGTTTCCAAGGATGAGAGGAACCACGATTGGGCAAACGGCTCTTGACCTGGTCGTGGGCAAGCGCAAGGGCCAACCCCCACATGAAATGCGTAATGCTTACTAACTGCGCTGTTCTAACCAGTCCGTTGGATGTAGCTTGAAACGCTCGATATATCAGATTTGAGCGGTAACCTCCGAGACTTGGGCATTGAAATGGTTGGATATTGAACAGAGTCGATTCTAGAACACTGGACTTTCATTTCAATACATCTTTTCTCCTGGGAATTCTGCTGGGTTCTATCTCCGAAACTTTCATAGCTGATAGAAAATTTTCCACTGCGTTCCAAGCACTCGAACGCTCACTATCACAGGAACGGGAAAGCTGTGAATCACTCACATGGGGGCTCTCCAATACATCACCACCCTATTTCTCGAAAAGTATTTGAACTTTGAAAAACACATGTTTATACTAGATCAAATACTTCACTACAAACTATGCCTATTTTGGCCATCACTCCACATTCAGAGAAAAAGAAGGATGCTCGAGTGCTTTAATAGAGGTGTGAACGTGGTCGATAAAGTGGCCGATCAATTTCGCAATACCCCCAGGGCAGGAAAGGGATTATAAAATACGCTTCAGCTGTTTCAATTTGCCGTGTTTAATTAACAATTCTAATTTTCGATAAATTTCTATAACGGCTTATTCTGCAACATGTTCCAGGCTATTTTAAGCCGTTAAACAATATAAAGTCATGGGAGCTTCCACGTAGGTGAGCTTAAACGCTATGCTCGATAGTTGATTTCCAGGCGGTGTTCTGTGGTTCCAAAGCAGTCAGCTAGATCTATATGAATTGAGTTTTGTGATGCAAAAGCTCGTTCTGAGATCACTCCCCTTTAATGATGCCCAATCGCCTCTGAGTTGTGCTGGGCTTAGACCCTTCACGCCTTCGAGCCTAGATTCGACTCTGCGCTTTTTTCCTCGGGCGCAATCCCCGCATTCTATCTCCGTGCGTGTGATCGAGAATGATCCAAGGGAGGCCAAGTTCACCCTACTAATCGAGTTGCCCGAGAAAACTTACACGATAACGCGTCAATACAAGGAGGTTGACTGCTTTGCGCGCGAGCTCATAAGGCAAGCAGAACCGGGCTGTAGGAGAGCCGCTGCAGCAAAAGAATTCTTGAGAATGGGGGAGATGGCGCATAAATATCGCCTCCTCAGACAACTTCGGTGTGGAAGAAAGGGGCCTGAGATGGACGAGGGGTATGTGGGCCTGTTCCTGTCATTGCTTCTGAAGGGGGTTGAGCATCCCCAGTCAGAAGACCGGTTGGTGGCCGAGTTTTTGTGCATTGTGCCAGAGCACGAGACTCGAATGAACGCGGGACAAAAGGTAGCGAAAAAAGCCACACATCGCGTTGAAGATCATAATAAGAGTAGTCTCTCCTTATGCATCCTTAATAGTAACCATCCGCCCGCCTCTCATGATGTTCCGCCAGCGAACTACAGGACACCCATGGAGCCCCGAGGGATGTGGCGGCTGCCCGAGCATCCCCTCCGTGGCTCCACCCCCTCTCCTCTCAGAATTTGCCCCTGTCAACTAGCGTTTTTCGATATTGAAGATGAAGAAGATAATGCGCCCTTTCGACCCCCGGCAGCCATAGCTGCGGAACTGGTAGGCAGCCATTCTTTTCTCTACCTAGATCGCTTTTCCTATTACCCGTCGGGTTCTAACTCCTCCCTTCTCCAGGACCAATCCTCAGTCACACTGGTGCGTTCCTCAAAGGTCAAGCCTGCTCAAACCGTCCTTGAGGTTACTACGAAAAGCGCAGCGGATATTTCACGACCTTGTGTCCACTTTGCGGAAACTTCCACCACACCATTGGGCATTTTGGAGCCACAGGCTACGCCGGCTTTGGTGAGGCTACGAGTCATCATCGATCCCGATAAAATATTGTACCTCGAAGCGGAAGGAAGCACGTCGGGATTTCGCAAGGTTCTTGACCAAGTCAAAGCGGAGCTTGTCAGGGATGGCATAGCAACGAGGGAGTGTGCGTTAGGATGGTATGGGCTGGTGCACGCAGGGTCGAATAGGAGGGTGCAGCGCATTCTCCTACGGATTTCCAGCGAGGAGCAGTGGGTGCAGGCAGCGCATCTGTGGGATCGCGAGGAGACAGTCATTTTCATGAATGAAGTCTGAATCTCTTGGAATTTTTTAATTATATATCCCTTGGTTTATTTAATTGATTGAAAGCACATGAATAAAACAACATCGGCATGTACATACTGATACATGGAAATATAGGAACAACCTTTATCCAACGGCAACTATATCTTCAATGAAATCTTCCCTCTGACGCCCTTCTCAGATGCCTCCTGCGCCTTCGCTCCATCCTCCAGCGCATATGTTTGCGTCACCGCTCCCTTGAATTTGTCTCCCGCTTCCTCAAGAAACTTGACCATCTCTCCAAATTCTTTCACGGGAAGCGACACAATTTGCTTATACCTGCCATCGAAAATTAGTCGAGTGGCTATTTTGAACGCAAAATTGGCACCGCTCCATAGGCCAAGCGGCTCGGCCCCAATATGCATGATGGACCACATGCCGTGACGTAGCGCCCCGCTTTCTTGAGCAGAGATTGCGCTCGGTAATAATAGTCGTCGCCTCCAACCAGATCAAGGACCACATCAAACTGCTCTTCGTTAGCGAGCTCTTTCTTGAATGCTTGCTGAGTGTAGTCAATGACACGGTCCGCGCCCATCTCCCTGACATACTCTATATTTTTCCCCGAGCATACTCCCACAACATAAGCACCTGCAAGTTTCGCAAATTGCACGGCGAATACTCCGGTTCCCCCGGATGCCCCCAGAATAAGTACGCGTCTAGAACCAGGTGGTGTGATAGAACGAGGAAGAAGACCAAGGCTAAAGAGCCCATAGAATGACGTTAATCCAGCTGTCCCAGCGGCTGCAGCATCAGCAGATGAAAGCTTTGGAGGGCGCTTGGCGACGTGGTCTTTACTTGGATTAATGGTGATGTATCTATACCGAAGAGATGTAATTCATTCCATCATCTTGTTTGTACCCCTTTTTTTCTTTCACACTAATAAATACGCATTCAATGCCAGAAAACTTACTCGGAATAAGTGCCCTGCCCTGTTCCTAGCATGATAGTTCCACGCACCTGATCCCCGATGTCTTTGCCTACTTCCACAACTTCCCCGGCGAAGTCACCGCCCAGAGTAGAGGGGAGTTTAAGAGAAAGGGGGAAATTACCGCGACGAATTTTCCATTCAGCCGGGTTAATGGAGGAATGAGTGATTCTCACCCGAATTTGAAGGTGCGCAGGTCGAGGGATTGGGACGGACGCCAATTTGAGGACCGAAGGGCCACCGTAGGCGGTTAGCTGAAGTGCCCTCATCTGTGTTGGTTCGTTTGACATATTTGATATGAACAAAATGATTAAATATTGCTAGTCCAAAAGACGTTTAACTCCATTCCCTCTCTTAAAACATTCCCTATATAGGCCTATTAATCTAATAGAGCTGAATCTGGGTTGCCAATTACCCCGGCTTGCCTTGCAAAGTGCGGATCTCACTGCAGCCCTATTTGGAGCCATCGGCTTGAGATAGAATCGGCCTGAAAATTACACTTATACATATGCACGTGTCATGCTCATTGCACACCAACGTTACAGACGAGGGACACGTAAAAGTACAGTTAACATTACCGTGAACCACCCATTCAAATCAAAGTGTATTAAGACCTGATCATGTTGTTTTTTTCTGGGTTTCCGGCATTAAATATGGTTATTTAAATAAGGTGGGTTCATTTTCAACGAAACAATAATAGATACAATGGATGTAGATAGAGAACAGAAGGCACATGAAACAATGCAAATATGACAACTGTTGTGTTTAGTAGCGAAACGCTGGTTAATGGCCTCCCCAGTATACAGTGGATGATTATGCGGAGCTTGATGAGATGTTTATTTTATTTCCAATGCAATTTTCCCCCGGACTCCTTTCTCCAATGCTTCATGCGCCTTTGCCCCATCCGCTAGCACATACGTCTGCGTCACCACTCCTTTGAACTTGTCGCCCGCCTCCTCAATAAACTGGAGCATCTCCTCATAATCTTTTAGCGGGAGCCCTACGATAAACTTGTACCCACCACTGAATAGGTAGTGGTAACCAACCTTGAATGCCATCTTGGCTCCGTTCCAGAGACCAACGCGTTCAGCTCCAATGTGACTGAGAGGCCCTACGGCCGTGACATAGCGTCCCCCTTGCTTGATCAAGGGTCTGGCTCGATGAAAGTAGTCGTCGCCTCCAACCAGATCAAAGACGACATCGAACTGCTCTTCGGTAGCAAGCTCTTTCTCAAATGCTTGCTGGGTGTAGTCTATGACACGGTCTGCGCCCATTTCCCTGGTATATTCTGCATTTTTCCCCGAGCATACTCCTACTACATAGGCACCCGCCAATTTCGCAAATTGTATAGCAAATACGCCGGTGCCTCCTGATGCTCCCAAAACCAGGACGCGCTTAGAGCCGGGCGGTGAGTTAGAACGGGGGAGGAGGCCGAGGTTGAAGAGACCGTAGAATGATGTAAGGCCGGCAATGCCAGCAGCTGCAGCGATGTCAGAAGGGATGCCCGGGGGACGCTTGGCCACATGGTCATTATTAGGAGTGACGATAACATATCTGTTAAAGGGACATAGTTCATTCAGTCCTTCCAACTACCTTTTATTTCGCAATTGCATGCTTGCAGCAGCAAAAGAAGGAAAAAAAATAAAATAAAATAACAAACACTTACTCAGCGTAGCTGCCCGCTCCTGCTCCCGGAAAAAGAAGTCCACAAACCTGGTCCCCGATTCTATATCCCTCGACGTCCTTGCCTACCTCCGCTACCTCCCCGGCGAAATCCCCGCCTATGTTGGCGGGAAGTTTAAGTGGGAAGGGAAGATTGCCGCGACGAATTTTCCATTCCACAGGGTTAATGGAAGAATGACGGACACGCACTAGGATTTGATTGTGCGCAGGTTGTGGGATCGGGACAGTGGCCAGCTGGAGTACGGATGGATCGCCGTAGGCAGTCAGCTGAAGTGCTTGCATCAGGGCTGGGTCGGTTGACATTTTGAGAGTTTTGGAGAGTCATATGAAATGCTTGGCTCTAATCCTTTTTCCTTCCACAAAACGTGCCTTATATACGCTTATTACTCGTCATATTAGAATTGCAATCCGCACAGCCTCCGAATAATGAGCTCTATTTCCCATGTAGAGTCAATTGGATTGATTCGAGTTTGTTACCCGCATGAACGACACCAGATTGCGACCTTCCTAGTCGAACTGATACCCAAAAATAGGCTTTCTCAATAACTCAGCCCAAATATTCCAAGCCAAAATTCTTGACTACCAGGGCAGCATAGGAAAGGAATTAAACTAGGCTACATGCATTAACAAAAGAGGTGGGCACAGCAGTTGGAATAGGTAAGAGTAACAAGTACATGAAATTACGCAAATATTACATTGCTATACTAGCCATCGAATCGTGGGTTAATGGGACTGATTGGTGCGCAGATTACTAAGTGCTGCTAGAAAAGAGGTTTATTTTATTTCCAGTGCTATTTTCCCCCGGACGCCTTTCTCCAATGCTTCATGTGCTTTCGCCCCATCCGCTAGCGCATACGTCTGCGTCACCACTTTTTTGAATTTGTCGCCCGCTTCCTCAATAAACTGGATCATTTCTTTATAATCTTTAGCTGGAAGCAAAAGAATTATTTTATATCCGCTATTGAAAAGAAAATGATAGCCGGTCTTGAACGCCACCATGGCACCGTTCCAGAGACCAACGCGTTCAGCTCCAATGTGGCTGAGGGGCCCTACTGCCGTGACATAGCGGCCCCCTTGCTTGATCAAAGGTTTGGCTCGATAATAATAGTCATTGCCTCCGACCAGATCTAGGACCACATCAAACTGCTCTTCGGCAGCAAGCTCTATCTCGAATGCTTGCTGGGTGTAGTCAATGACACGGTCCGCGCCCAATTCACGTGCGTATCCTGCATTTTTCCCCGAGCATACCCCTACAACATAGGCACCCGCCAGTTTCGCAAATTGCAGGGCAAATACACCAACGCCTCCCGACGCACCTAAGACAAGCACACGCTTGGAACCCGACGGTGTAATAGAGCGGGGGAGGAGGCCGAGGTTGAAGAGACCGTAGAAAGCCGTAAGGCCGGCAATGCCAGCGGCGGCAGCGTCGGCAGAAGGAAGGTTAGGGGGACGCTTGGCGACGCGATCCTTACTCGGATTGACAGTAATGTACCTGTCGAAGAGATTAAAGATATTCAATTCGTTGCATGTTCTCCTTTGTATAATTTTTTTAGGCGGAAAACCTACTCCGCGTATGTCCCTGTTACGAATCCCGGAAACACCATCCCACACACTTCATCGCCAACTTGATACCCTTCAACTTCTTTGCCTACTTCCGCTACTTCCCCCGCGAAATCACCGCCGATAATGGCGGGGAGTCTAAGAGGAATGGGAAGATTACCGCGACGCATCTTCCATTCCACCGGGTTGATAGAGGAATGACGAATACGGACCAGAATTTGATCGGGTGCAGGTTGTGGAATCGGGACCGTAGCCAACTGAAGTACCGAAGGATCGCCATAGGCCGTCAGCTGAAGTGCTTGCATCTGGGTTGGCTCTTTCGACATGTTTGAGGTCTTGGAAAAATAGATCGAGGGGATTAAATTTTTTACGAAAAACGACTTTATAAACCTATATAAAGGATTTAAACCATCGATTGGGATTTCGCGATTTCTATGTAGAGTTCTAGGTTGCATAAACCACGAGTAGGATTGCAATATCGATTGAAAATTCTTCCAATTTTCAGCTGAAAAAGGATATCACCCCTATCACGCTCGACCTATGACGCAGACAATTAAGATTGTATTGCTTCACTTCTCAGTTCTTTTTTATTTTTAAATGAGCTCCTTGGAACTATAAGGATAATTCCAAATAAAATCAGACCATTGATTTTAATAGCACAATGGAAATAAGCGCGTAAATTAATATTTTTAGCATGTAAATTATTGTTAACCCTGTCATTATTTATCCTAATCGCCAAACGTGTACTGTAATAAATGCTCTGTAGTTAATGGTTTGCATCTTAGAAAACATCATAGTGCATTTAACAACATTGTTATTTCTGAGAAGCTTATTTGATAATCTGGCGTACTATAAGCATATAAAGGGATAAACTATTGCATTAGAGATATGGACTGTTGTTTTACAGAAAGCTAGGTTTAAATCGTGGTGTTCCGACTATAGCAAGGGTAACTCCAACAAGGGTTCGCAAATTTCTTCAGAAATAATGTAAATGTCACCAAAATAAAAAGGCACATTTTTGGTAAGTGGGAATCCTAAAACCACAGTTAGATAGTCCTTGTAACCACAACTTATTTCTTGACAATTGAGTCTCTATATTGTGCCAAGTTAAAATTATGAAGATTTATGCTTCAATTCTGTTGCTATTGTTGGCTGCGAGTGGGAGTAGGGCGTATGACGAAGATGTGACTTCAGCCTTGGTCAAAGGATTCAAGGGGGACTACGCCGCGGCAAACCAAAATCTCGCAAAGCTTACACCAGTAAAAAGAGAGCGCTATCTAAAATTTCTTAAAGATACCGACGACAAGATTGGTTTCGACCCCCGCAAGCATGTTCCAAAAATGGATGTTCCAGCTGCCTATGCTCAAGCTAGTGCGGGCTTTAGGATGCTTCTTAACGGCAAGTCTGATAAAGCATTTAAACTTTTCAGCAAGGGGGTCGCCCATCTCAAGCCTAGGTACGACAAGTGGAAGGCGAGCTTAGTTAAGAGCAACGGCGGTCAACTGCCCTATCTGGGGCCTGAAATGGAGCGGATCCTTAACAAAAATTTGCCCGTTGGAAAATGTGCAGATGCACCTTGCGATGTGCAGCATTTGATCCCATTTGACGACGCTCCCATTGGTCGTGAATTTTGGAATGCGCTCGTTGCTTTTGCAGATAAGATTGCAGCTATACCGCTTAATTTCCCTCCTGGCGCCAACGAAGATGAGTATCTACAAGATCCCAAATATAAACCCGAATACAAACTCCCGTACAATAAGGATTCTTCATAACTTAGGTTGTGAAGAATCCTTATTGTAACTAACTATTGGTTGTTACTTATCATTGTAATTCAGAACTACAACAGCTGCCCTTTAACAGTTGTTTGTTCACAATATTGTTCTCTATATGCAAAAAGATAATATGGTATCCATTGAAGATCCTTTGGCATTTCTTTTGTAAAAATATTGACATGCAAAGAGACCCAAAACTAGTAATAAAGCGTGTAAGAGAAGTGAAGGATGATTTATAACATGATAAAGGGAGAATAAAATATATACATTGTTTGATATATATATATAATATCGGTATCCAATTGAATGGAAATTTACTCCGCATACGAGTTTTCGATAATGTATACTCTAACCTAAGTCCGAAAACATATGTAATTCGAAAAATCCCGTGAGGTGGATTGTTAGGGGGGCTATCTATCTACGTGAATACGACTATGTCGTTTGGCATCGTAAAGGTTCTCTAAATCCTGCTGACGCTCTTTCCGGACTCCCTGTCAATATGATTGGCGAAGGCGAGGACGGGTCCATAGAGGGTGACGGAGTGGATGGTGAAGCGGCGATAGAGAACGGCGACGGTCAGAGAAAGAGGATAAGATTAGCTATAGACCTTGCGAAATGGATCGCAATTTATAAATACTTGACTGTGTTTCGGTATCCGAATGATTGCAATGAAAGAATGTGGCGCAAAATACGAAGATGATCGGCAAGCTTCCGAGAGGAAAATGGGAAACTGATTCTACGCAAGTCTCGGGTGGAGTATCCAATTGTGGTGCTTCACACTGGTATCGCGGAGGCGACGGTTTGGAGGGTTCACGAAGAGAGCCATTGTGGTATCAACAACACCTGGCGCAAGTAGAAAGAACGGTTTACTGGACCGCGACTGTTCGAAGTGGCCAAAAGCGTTGTTCGTTCTTGTATTCGCTGCCAGGAGCGGAGAAAGGTCCGAAGAACTGTGGCCGGTCGAGAGCGGTAGGGTGTTCGAAATAGCGGGCATGTCCAACTAGATTTCCTTTGCATAAAAGTTTTCAAGAGCGATTACTCTAAATGATGAAGTAAATTAGTAGTATATAAGAACAAATATGCTTTTTATAAACATGATGTAAGATGAACATATCCTAGTGAAACGCGGTTCGAATGGTAGACAAAGATCTCGATAAAAATAGAAAACCGGTCTTTATTAGTAATATAATAATCGTAATAATAAATGATATATTCTCAACTTGATAAAAATAGAAGATCGGTGAGTAGTAATAAAATAGATTAAATGGGTATATATGAAAAATAATGAATTAATTAATATGGATATGGCTTTTCTGAAGGATAACTAATAAATGCAGCATTTATTAAACAATAAACAAATAATAAAAAGGCAGCAATAAACTATCCCTATTCATAAAAGTATGATGAGTGAAATTAACCGCCACATTACGAAACTTACTGCAGGTGAACCTGTTACACCTCGGCTCAAAAATTGAGCCCACGAAGGTATATTTTAGACTATTGATTTTTTCTTGCATTAGCTGAGGTGTCTATTCGATATCTGAGGCATGCGGATGGATTCCTTCGAGTTATAAATCATTTTACTATGAGTTTCTCGGACATTTTCTACCCCTCTTCGATCTATTAACTGAATATAAAATTAGTATATAAGTTTTAATAGAAGTTAGTGTGTTGTATTTTTTAAAGTTGTTATAATAAATGTGATTCTAACGCAGTTAATTTAAATTGTTGCTGCAATGCAGATAGCATCATCAGATGAATCGGTATATGCAGATGCTAATGAAGCCTTCTGCTCAATTATTTATCGGCGGTTGGATAGAGGCTCACACTTGTGGAATCCTCGCTGCATCATTGATTAAAGAGTATATTAGAATCGGATGAGAAAAGCTTTTTGCGGAACCTTCATGATTGGGATTTTAGCGAATTAAGAGTTAAGGATAGACTGGATAAGGAGTAGGGCAAAAAGCAAACAGAGCAGATAGCTAAAATGGATAGAGTGCATATGTTCATTTATATTAAAGAATGGTGTATGTTATTATGAGATTTGCAACCTAATCTTATCTTGTAGAAGCTACCTCCATCAATATCTGATATATACTCTTTCCTGTAAATGTACTTACACAAAGTTACAATATTAATTTAAAAGTCTCACTTAATCAAATAAGATATTTTTGAATATGAAAGGAAATGAACATACATAGAGCAAATAAAGCTAAATGACCATACAATGTATCACACGAGCAAGTAATGGGAATTTCAATTGAGATAATATGAAAAGAAGGGGATTCTTTAATTATTATTACTATATATATATTTATTATAGTACCCTTTCCCGTAATTTGTGATTAATGATTCAAAAATCAGCAAAAAGTTATTCATTTACACACACATTGCCATGAGCCGGATTTAGCAATCCAACAACGTTAATAGTATTACCACATGCATTGACCGGCACTTCGACTGGGACCTGGATAGCATTTCCATTCACGACTCCAGGGTTATTTACCGCTGCCCCATCCACACCATCAGGACTTATCTCTAACGGAGCTCCTTTCGATTGTGCAGCGAAAAATAAAAGAAAGAAACCAACATATACTGAAGTATATTTCATATCGGCAAAGGGTATATAGACTTTGGAGGGGAAAAAGGGATCGAATAACTTATACCTTTCGAAAGGTTGGAAAGAAAAACAATAATTGTAATCTATGGATAAATCGAAATAGTTGTGAGTACTGGCGTTATACTAACAGTTGAAAAGAACTGGTTGAAAAAAAATAGGTTGAGAATAGTATGGGCTCCTTATATATGATATGCGTACTAGCCGTTAAGTGTTCGGTGTGTTTTCACTGTAACCGAATCTATTACCCCGGCGAAGGAGGCTTGCAGAACGCACCACATGAAGCATTTATAATTCCATTTAAAGAGTTATGGAAAAGTCGAATATTGTAGTGGAGCGAATAGCTAGTAGAGCAAGCACCATTTAACTTATTTTTCAAAATTATGCATCTTATCACGAAACCTACATACTATATCATCATGCAGGAGTTGTCCCCATTGATATCTGATTTGTCTGCCTACCTGCAATAGACCCTGTACGAAGAAATGTTTGTAAATTAGTGTACATAAGAATAAATAGGCTTTTTATGAATATGTAGCAAGATGAGTATAGATAGAGCAAGTGTTGCTAAGTGGTTGTCTAATGAATCGTGCAGTCCAATATTGACTTATTACTTTCTGTGGTTTTGGTGATATTCAGATAAGCTCAGAAGCTAAAACGCATCAGCCTCCTTTTCGCTCTGTTGAACAACTCCTTGTGATGCTAACAAAAATATTAAATTTCGCTGGATAAGAACACGGTGATCCGCAAAAATGGAAAAACAATGGAGGCTGCATCTACATTGAATGATGTCCCTCATAAAGCCTTAGCCGAAACGAATTTGCCAACATTTCTCATTATATTAGTGAAGACAAAATTGAGCTTTTCATCTCTAGTAGGAAAACTAAGGATCGAATACTAACCTAACCTAAATCTTCGCTCATTTTATTTTCCGTTGCAATCTTTTGGTCTCTATAGAGATTCACTATTGCGATGTACGGTAATAAAGGCATGGGATCCACCGCGCTCAAGCGGTTAATGACTGAATATAAAGGTACGAAATTTGATTTAAGCGATCTATCAAAATTTGTTTCTAATGCCTTCTTCCTCGTTAGAATTGACCGTCAACGCACCTGAAGGGATCGTTGCCGGTAATTATACTTTTGACATGCTGCCGAAATAAGAGTTTTTCATTTTTTTTCCATTTTTTGTTCTTCTTTTTAACATGTTATTAGGTCCAGTTACAGAAGAAAATTTCTTCGAATGGGAGGCTCTCATTGCGTAATTGCTTTATTCATCACTTCCATTGGATATCTCTAATGCTTTTCTTTTATTCTAACCATTAGTGGGCCTGAAGGAACTCCTTACGAAGGAGGACTTTTCTCCGCAATCCTCACATTCCCCCGAGATTATCCTCTGAGCCCCCCCACTATGAAGTTCACCTGTCCCATGTTTCACCCTAACATTTACCCGGATGGCACGGTATGTATTTCAATTCTTCACCCACCCGGTGACGATCCCAATATGTACGAAAGCAGTTCAGAGCGGTGGTCCCCAGTTCAGAGCGTGGAGAAAATTTTGCTGAGCGTGGTGAGTATGCTAGCGGAACCAAACGATGAAAGTGGTGCCAATATTGAGGCTTGCGTAAGTACTCTACCCTTCCAGAAAAGATGTACGTTGAATTTCCAGGTAATTTATCTCACTTGTGCGCAACATAGAAAATATGGCGATCCGATAGAGAGGCCTTCAATAAAACGGTGCGAGACAGTGTACGACAGACTTTGGGACTGTAAAAGGCCTGTTTAATGATGTGCTATGTGATTCTTCTCGCTTTCCCCTGAGTTACCTTTGATTATTTTCCTCTCCCCCCTTTTTCTTTCCTCTCATCTACAAATATGAATCGTGTTACCTTTTTACAGATTTTAGTATCTTTAAAATGATAAGAATCTACTTGGTTGGATCTTATTACCTTACTGAATCCTGTATTTGAATGACTGAAGAAAATGAAGAGAAATGAACAGCTTTATTTTCGAACAGAGGAAATAGATATAAAAAACTAATTATTTTATTTGCTAGATTTATATGATCATTTAAAAAAGAAATTCGTTTAGAAGTGAATCGGTTTATCAAGAGCAGCCATGGCAGCCTCACGGAACGCTTCTGAGAGCGTTGGGTGAGCGTGGCATGTCCGTGCGATATCCTCCGATGATGCTCCATACTCAATAGCAAGCGTTGCCTCGGCAATCATTTCACCGGCATTGGGGCCAATGATGTGGGCGCCCAGCAGGCGGTCGGTTTCTTGGTCAGAGATCAGCTTCACCAAACCTTCCGAATCGTCGTTGGTGCGAGCACGCGAATTGGCGGCGAACGGGAAGGTACCCACACGGTAGGGGCGGCCAAGCTCCTTGACTTGCTCTTCAGTCTTTCCAACCCAGGCAACTTCGGGGTGGGTGTAGATAACGGAGGGGATAGCGTCGTAGTTCACATGACCGTGGCCTCCAGCAATGTACTCGACTGCAGCGATACCTTCGTCCTCAGCTTTGTGGGCAAGCATGGCGCCGAAGGTGGCATCACCAATGCAGCGGATGTTGGGGATGTTGGTCTTGAACTCGGCATCCACAATCACGCGCCCGCGGTTGTCCACTTTCACACCAACGTCCTCGAGGCCGAGTCCCTCGGTGTAGGGGCGACGTCCAATCGACACGAGAACAACATCAGCATCAATCGACTCCTGCTTGCCACCCTTGGCCGCCTCAATGTTAAGGAAAACTTTGCCGTCGCGCTTCTCTGCACCAAGAACCTTAGTTCCCAACTTGAATTTGAAGCCTTGCTTTTGAAGAGTGCGTTGGAACTGCTTGGCTATATCACCGTCCAAACCAGCGCCGATCGCATTCATGTACTCGACAACGGTAACCTCGGCGCCCAAGCGACTCCATACAGATCCCTGAAAAATTTAAAAAGAAAAGCGCCTTTCAGCATGTTTAATACGAAAAAGGATTGAAAAAGGAGGGAAATTACCATTTCAAGACCAATGACACCTGCTCCGATCACAATCATCTTGCCCGGAACCTTCTTTAATGACAAAGCGCCTGTGGAGGTGACGATTTGCTCCTCATCGACATCGATGCCAGGGAACGGTGTGGGCTCTGAGCCGGTTGCAATCAAGATGTTCTTAGTCTTCAGGGACACGTTGTTTCCATCCAAGCCAGACACTTCTACGGAATTGACTCCTGTGATGCGGCCTGCGCCTTTCACGTAGTCGACCTTGTATTTTTTGAAAAGTCCCTCGATACCCTTGGTTAAGCCGGTGACGGCTTTCTCTTTGGCTTTGAGCATGTTATCAAGGTTGAGCTCAACACCAGATACTAATAAGTAGAGAGTAAAACTAAATATGACACTAGTTCTGTGAAAAACATGAAAACACTCTCTAAAATGTACCATCAATACCGCGCTTTGCGAGGTCATGCTTTGTCATATGATAGATATGCGAGTTGTTAAGCATAGCCTTGGAGGGAATGCATCCAACATTAAGACAAGTTCCACCGAGAGCACCACGCTTCTCAACACATGCGGTCTTACAAATACAAAAACAGTACAGACGTCAATATTCACCTAAATGCCATAGAATCAGGAAAAGAAAAATTCACCTTAAGTCCAAGCTGTGCGGCCTTGATTGCTGCTACATAGCCACCAGGTCCTCCTCCAATGACTACCAGATCGAGCTCATCTATCGATATATTAATATATAGAAAGTCAGAATCCTTCGCTGACAAGATTCACCAAAGTTTCAAAGTTCCCATACCAGATCCTGAGCTATACCAGCGGCGCCAAGTGCCAAATGTAGCTGGGATTTTAGCAACTCCGTGGCGGGAATTGAGCTAAGATCATATTTCAACCAAGATGAGTAAAAATCGCTGGCAACATCATAATCGTGATGGTGCATAAGGAAAACACGGGGACTTACGCTAGAGATTGTGGAGACAGGCTTGCTAACTAACCGCAACATTCTCTCTCAGAAAAAAATAAAATAAAATAAAAATCTATGTTGTGTTAATGAAGGAATTCAACGAAAATAAAATTGCGCGAAGTTTGTTTGCAAGGGGCAAACATTCTCACGATTCCCAAGCCACCTCAGGCAGACTGAAGCGGGGTGGACCGAGGCAATAGTATTATGAATGGTATGGAAGATGGTATAGATTTACAAACAATAAGCGAGTAAAGAAAAAGCCTTAGGAAACAGAGAAAATAGATAAACCCAATCGAAAATATTATCAAAGAAATAAGAGATTAATTTTCAATGACCCTTGGATAGAGAAAAGAATATCACCCCATACCATTATTTCCTCACCAAATGTGTTATATACCTCCCCATCCAACTCTTCTTCACCATATTATAAAAAAAACAAGAAAAACAAACTATAAAGATATATATATACTTATATCACTTTAAAATGGTATAAAGAGAAATTATTTAATAAGTATGTCTGTGGCGTTTAGATCGCCCGCGATCACCCTCCTCCACCAGACTCTCGCCCGAATCTCCAGAAGTGTAGTCCTCCGAGTGCTCGTCCTCCTCACCCACCTCTTCCTCTTCCCCTTTTTCCTCTGCTGCCTCGTCATCCTCTTCATCCTCTTCGACCTCTTCATCCTCTTCGACCTCTTCATCTGCATCCTCTTCCTCCTCCTCTCCCTCCTCTCCCTCTTGATCTTCATCGTTCTCATCATCATTCTCAGCGAATGATGTTTTTCTCCTGGGTCGTAGCATGTATCCTGCACCGGTTTGAGCTTGTTCCGTCTTGTCTTTGGTAATATTGACATCGACGTGCAAAGAAGTCCTTCTCCTACTCTTCAAGGCTGGCAATTTTTTTGCTTTCTTTCTCTCTGCAATTTCCTCTTCATTAACACTGTTGCGTTTCCCCGTACCCTTCTTGTTCGACTCAGCCAAAGGCTGCTTTACATTATCGCCTCTCGCAGCTTTTTTGGGCCTCAAATAGCGCCTCCGCGCATTGATGAACCAATTGCTTATCTGGCTATGTGTCAAGCGAGTATCACGTGCTAATTGTTGCTTTTGCTCCTCCGTGGGATATGGGTGGCGAATATGTTCGTTGAGCCTGTGAAGACCAATACAAGCTCTTTTACTAACTGACAATGAAATAGTTATAGAAAATGATACATACCAGGCACGCAGAATGGCAGTAGTAGGCTTGGGTAGGTTACCTCGCCTACGCTTAAGAGTTACTACGTCAGTTTTGCACAGATTATCTGAAGGAGATGAGGCCGAGGAATAGGCCGAGTCTGCGATTAGTAAAGGAGGAGATTGGGAGGGCCTATACCGAATGTGCTCGAGGAGGGCTTCGTGGTCTACCCATCGGAAAGCTTGTCCATTAATATGAATTCCGAAAAAAAAAACGCGATAAATTAAATTTTACATTTGCAATTCTGCGCAATGCGCTCCCATTGGTGGCCATTCCCAATTAGCATTTCTCGGATATGCAACTTGTACATGCGGTATGCATCATGGTGTCGATCCATCTGTTGACGCTCGTCATGATAGAGTACGAGGGGTGTAAACTGGCGCTTCTGTTGGATTTATAAAGAACGGGGAGGGTTAGAATTCGGTCACTCACTTTAAAGTGAGACGGAAAATAAAGGGATATATATGAAATGGGCTAGTAATATGAATACTAGACAGGGAAAAAACAAACAAGAAAGAGTTAAACCAAAACATAAAATTTAATTACCTCCCGATCCCCGCTAGCCATCAGAACAAAGGGTATAAGAGATGGGATGGAATTTGGAGAGTCTTGGTTTGTGAATTAAGAGTGAATTACGACTTTCAGCATAGGTAAGAAAAAAAAGAAGGGAAAAAAAAAATAAAAAAATGGAACTGAGATTTTGAGGCTGACAGCGCAATCTACACGTCAGTTTATGAGATACCTGTGTACGCTGTCAAACCGATGAAATCATACAGCTAGAATTATATGCAAATAAGAATAGTGTCTTCCATTCCCTCGACATAAAAAATAGCGCAAATAAGAAATAAGCAACATATAAAAGAGAAAAAAGAAAAAGTATTAACAGAAATACAAATGCACCCCTTTCAATATAAAAACAAGATCAAAATCGCTTATTGTTGCTTCGTTGCATCATTCGGTATCCTAGTACACAAATACACACCACCCCACAGAACATGGCAAGCTTAATATAGAACATGAAGACGGACCAAATGGTCTTCTTCGAGATGAAAGAGGAGGTTTGGGGTACCTAATGAGAAAAGAGTGTTTCATTAGTTAGGATGGCCCCATTGAATCCTACCCACGGATGGAAAGGCACTAGTTACCCCTGGCTTGGTATTTGGCACGGTGATCAAGCTCTTGGTCTCCACGCTTATTATATCATGATTATCGCTCACATCACCGGTATGTGCTGAGAAGCCCAGATAGAACACCGGAGGCAGAGTCACATTATTGAGGGTGAAGCAATGCGTCCACTCATTAAAGTCGGTATACTGGAGCTGGAGTTCGAGAAAGCTGTCGCGATAATAGGTTATTCTTGCTTTGGTGGGGAATGACTTGGCACGGAAGTCAGCTTCACATCCTGCGATTTGATTCGAAAACCCATCCTCCCCAAAATCATAGCTGGTGGTCCCGTCCCCTTGCATTGCCATCACGTAGGGGAAGTTGCGACCCTGCGGGTGCAAAATCCAAGTTAAGATCCTAAATATAAAACGAGAATATCACGAGCTCTAGGGCAGAACCACCTACACTCTTATGGCTATTCTTATAGGTATCAAAAAAGATGCCCAATCCTTCGAACTTGTCCATGAAGCCAAACACGGGGCCGATTTGCGCTCGTTGCTTGGTTAAAAATACGGCAAAACCATCACCATAGAGATGCCCGCCTTTCCCATCGACCTTGAACTCGAATTCTACCTCCCAGTTGGGTGCACTGAGTGGCTAAATGCATCGTAATAGTTGTAAATACAGCCAGATATGGAAAACAAAATAAGAGAGAAGAGGTGAGAGCGCTCATTATTACCAGTCGACTCCACAAGTAACCTTGCAGCGATGGCTGATCTGAAGTCAGCCGTATATGCTTGTTGGTATTGATAATCGCGCTGCCCCCATAGTCCCACCAGCGATTCTGGAGCCCTTGATCTAGAAGCGACCAAAATGTATTATTGTAAACCGTTATACTTTGTTAAGAATGCATTAATCTCGAATAATCACCAATATACGGGGCCTGTAGTGTATGGGTACGCAGAGATACAGATTGTTGCCCAAAGCAGAGAGAAGTGCATACAAATAGCAGCACCAACCATGACGCGAATCTTGCCATTAGTTATTTCCCTTGTTTTTGTTTCCCAGAACCTCCTCTAGATAAAATAATAAAGCAAGTTGATTCAAGTCGCCACAATTTCCCCCCATTTTCTCTTAAATTGCTGGCCCAATCGTGTGTTGTCCCTGAGAGGATTACCAGAATTCGTTATTTTTCTCTCTGAAATCAAACGATAAACCTAATAGATCTTACATAAAAAGTTTATTTAAGAAAGTAAAAGTTAACAAAGGAGAGGGGTGCGTTAAGAATAATCAAGGAAGTTGGTAAAAAAAGCGGTTTTTTTAACATAATAATAACATCAGAATAACAACAAGAGTAGTGGAACTTCCGTCATCACCTGAAATAAGCTAGGGTCTCCTCTCGAAAGCTTGGCTCGACACCAAGTGAGCTACCTCCTGTAAGAAGTCATGAACCCCACTTAAATATTCTTCGCCAAGCAACTCCGTCGAGGGCATCGACGAGAGAAGCTCTGGTGAAGGCGAAGGGACGTGGAATTTATCCCGGCTAAATCGAGAATCAAACGGCGAATTATCAAGCTTTTCCTCGTTGCCACTCGAGAAATCCTCGATTTCAATCATATCTTCGTCTAAGCTTTCGCCATTTTCATCACCATCTCCTCTCCCTTCTTCGATAACAAAGTGAGGATTATTTGGATCGATCCCCAGTGATTTTAGTAGCAGCCTGACATCTTCTAGCCCTAACGCAAGAGGGAACTCTACTCTAAGCTCCGAGTCCAGCACCCGAAGTTTCACATTATTCCCCAGGCGTAGAAGCTTCTTGAGCATACTAATCACAACCAGCGTGTGCCGATGCTGAAGATAGGCATAATCCTCAATGCCGCTTATGAAGGCTGCGTCCAGGGACCGAAGGGTGTTGAAGGGAAGATTGCAGCCCCCAAGCGGCGGGATTTCTAAAAGGAAGGAAATGTAAACACGGCTATGGCCGACGATATTCTTCTGCTCTGTGACCGTTTTTGGCGATGGCTCATTGAGGCATTGTGCAGATGAAACCCTTGAGGAAATGATGGCATCATGACCCTGAATTAACTTTGGCACAACCAAATTTTCGGCCCATTGTCGGGAGGATTCAGTCGTCTTGGTGGAAACACTCCCACTGTTGGGCTTCATCGTGGGAATCCTCTGCTGCTGAGCATTGTCAGGGAGCCCTGCACCCATTTTCAAAAGGACGGATGAAAAAGGCTTCGGTGAAAGGTTTGCAAAAACCGAAGGGGGAGCCTGAAAAGCAGATGGTTGAACAAATGGACGCATCGTCGTGAAATTTCGCCCACACGCTCGCAGACCCAACATGGGCCTCGTCCTAAGAGGAACCGGCTGCAATGCAAATGGAGAGAATGGCCTCACCGTCCCAGTTCCCCGAAGTGCTCGAGATACTATTCCGAACTGCGCTGTTGAAGGTAAAGGCTGAGCTTTAATACTCGCTGGAAAATGCTCGAGGATGGCATGAATTATGCGTGATTGTTTTTGTGGATCAAGTTGGAGGGGTTGTAAATGTCTGAAGTTCAAGATATGGGGTGGAACTCGTTTAGGGGGACCTTTCCCTAGTGCCTCCTCAATCCGGGACGCGATCAGGCGCCCCAAAGGATTGAGGAAGGAGAAAACTTTGGCTGGCCTTAGCATGCCTTAGAGGATGATTAGCCTCTCTGCGCAAGTGATTATAAGGGAAGCGAACAAAATCCACGGAATTTTTTTTCCAGCTTGGCGTGTGACTTCTTCTTGCTGCGTCGATCGATGCGATTTAAAATGGAAATTTCCGTTCTAAAACGTTTCTTAAGCAAAGAGAGCTGACAGGCCATCCTATTAAGTCCGTGTTTATAAAAACTGAATTTCAGACATTTCCAAGTACACTGTCCAAGGATACTTTCAGATTAAGACTAGGGACAATCCGGTATGACTACGTACGGCTACTCAAATCCCGCTCTATTCTCATGAAAAACACCATTGTCCACTTCTCGACGCAAGAGTTCCCCTGCGTATATTTGGAATGAGAATTCTCGGCGGATGCCGAATATCTATATACGCTATATGGAATCGACACTACCGACACGAATCTTCTCTCCCAACAGTAACCTTCTCCTTTTGGTGTCCATGACACGAGCGATGGCTGAGGTGGGTTTGCTTCGATCAACTTGGTAATGCAGAGATGTCATATCCACTTCTATCAATTTATTGAGGGAAGAGGCTGTTCAAGAGCTAATCTTCTTTTATTTAAGTTGGGGTAGAGACTTTTCTCTTACACAATTGCCGGTCCAGTACTTCTTTTCCTTGTATTTCGGAGCCGGTGTCTTCTCCACTGGAAAGAATCCATTTCACCGACACTCCTACAACTTGTACGTGCTTGCAGAGCAACCCTTCTTGTGTCGGTGTGTCTCTGGCTCAAATCCGGATTGTTCTTCGTTTCACTTGTTAATAAAAAGTTAATTTGCTCGGAGGCTTTCCTAGAGCTATTTATACAGCTTAACTTCAAACCTTCTTATTCAGACGCACTTGTCCTTAGCGACTTATTTCCATTTGCATAGATGATCAAGATAATGCAGACGGGTCCAGGGCAGTGGCGGCGCTTGAAGTGCTCGTAGCCACCGATTTCCATACCCTCCTGGGCGAGCTAGGTTACATCACACCAAACCTTGCCATATTATTTTTCCTGTGTTATGGACAATCGCTATGTCCACAAGGAACTTGTTTATTTATTCGCGAGCCCCCTACCAGACGAATGATGGGGGGGAAGATCTGATTGGCGGAGAGCCAGGAGATTAGGGCCGTCAATTACTCGGCGAAACCGCGGTAATCAGCGCTCGAGCCCTTCGTTATGAATCCGAATACTCGTGCGCAATCGCGCTGCCCTTGGGCTGCGAGTGGGGGAATCGCCCGAGCCACCAGGCATGCCCACCCAACAAGCATAGAGCGAAGGATGAGATGGTGAACTCAAAATGATATTTTCTTCTTACAAGTTGTGAAACAATGTGGAGCATAATTTCCCTAGTGAGTTTGAATTGGTGGTTACTCAAATAGCAGCGCTTGGCCATTTCCGCGAGTCGAAACCACGAGCCCCCTCCAATGGCCCAACAACATTTGAGAAACACCTGCGGAAAGGGGGGTTGCGCCTGAGGCACAATGCCAAAAATATTTTAATGGACGTTAAAAAAGGCGGGGAAATCCCTTCCTCTTGGGCTTCTCTCTTCCTTTTCTCTTCCTTTTCCCCTCATAGCGCCGTTTCCTTCAGTTGCATTCTCTTCCATCGGATACTGGGGCATAGATTCTCACCACCTCCTTCTCCGTATCCCCTCTCCCTCTTTTTGGTTCATCCGAATATCTACCGTGTGTTTCTCTTCCCTTGCTTCTCCCTTGTACTTTTCTTGCCCGTCGAAAGTGTTATATCATCGTCAAGACTAAGCGCACTGCAGCTATAGACACAAGAATGTCCTCGCAGCTCCCCTCTAACCCCATCCTCCGCTTCATTGTCTGGCATTACACTAATACATCCTACAATCGCTCCGAAAAGCAGCTCGAGCGCGAAAAGCATGTCCTTGGTTTAGTCCCCTTCAACCGCTGGCTCCTCATGCCTGCTGCGGTCCTCTTTCAGCTGATTTGCGGTAAGTACAGGGCTCATTTGTCATCGAGCATCCTGCTCGGTATTTATGCCTTCTTAACGCTCCCTTCAGGTTCTCTCTACGCATGGTCGGTTTTCAACAAACCCATCGACGTCGCTATTTACGGAGCTGATAGAGTAAGTACAGATTTTTTCTATTGTGTTCTGGTCTCGTGGTCTCTTCAATTCTAAATTTGTGCAACTTAACCCAAAAGGGGATGGCTCCGACAACGTTCTACATTGCGGTGGGATGCTTCGGTAAATCCAACTGATCCGAAGGACAAGCACCTTTCATTTTATCTAATCAGGGCATTGGTTGTCTGAATAGGTCTTGCTGCTGCCATTACTGGGCCTTGGCTCGAGAGAAATGGCCCAAGAATTGGCGCTTACACCGGCTCCACGCTCTTCTTGCTCGGCAACCTCCTCTCAGCGGCGGGCATCCATTTCAAGCAGATAGGTCTCGTCTACTTCGGCTATGGAGTGGTGGGCGGCACTGGGCTAGGGATCTGCTACATCTCGCCGGTCTCGCCTCTCCAGAAATGGTTCCCCGACCATCGTGGCCTGGCCAGTGGGCTAGCGGTGTGTGGATTCGGCGCGGGATCCATCGCTCTTGCGAAAGTGCCTCTTCCCCTACAGGCTTTGGTCGGCCTTCCTCTCACCTTCGTTATCCTTGGATGCATCTACTTCGTCGTGATGATTGCTTGCTCTGTAGTTTTCCGAGTGCCACCTCCTGGATTTACCGTCAACGGGATGGACATCAGTGGCCGCTCTGCCGCCAATAAATGGGATAATTCAGACAATAAAGAGCAAATGGTCGGAGACGAAGAGAAAAAGGACCCCGAAGCCCAAGTCGTGAGCATTGCGCCCGAGCCAACCATCTCCATGACGCTCATCGAGTCCATCTTTAGTCGCGAATATAGACTCATGTATATCATGTTTTTCGGAAATTGTAAGTTGAATAGAATGACGAGCGGTGGCAACGATGATTCTAATGCATTTTACTCTGCCACCCCTTCCCCCCCATTAGCAATTGCTGGGTTGGTCTTCATTTCGCGTCTCTGTAAGTGTTTTCTCTCCCCCTCTTCATACAGAATGTAGGATTCTAAATCGCGTATCTCTTCCAATAGCCAACATCATCTCCGACATCTTTGGGAAGGGCAAAGATGAGGCTGCGACGATAGTGTCCATTAACGGTGGCTTCAACCTTGCAGGGCGGCTGCTCTTTAGTGCGGTATCAGACTATGTGGGAAGAAAGACTTGCTTCGTCTTCATGTTGACGGTTCAAGTCATCATCCTCGGGTCCCTCTCCACCACTATGTTTACCCAGGCCTACTGGGCACACAACATCATCGTGTGGATTCTGACCTCGTGCTATGGCGCCGGTTTCGGAATCATCCCTGCTTTCCTCACCGACATGTTCGGCCCATCCAACATAGGTGCCCTCCATGGTATCATTCTCACCGCATGGGCGATTGCAGGGGTGGGGGGCGGTCTCGTGTTCACCGCCGTGTACAACTCGCTGATTGCAAGTGGGCAATACACCGCCAACTCCGTCGAGGTGTACAGCATCAACTTGTGGTGGATCTTTGCCGTTGCCCTGGTGGGCTTCCTCTTTTTGCTGCTGATTCGAACCAGCGTGCGAGATAGATTGATGCCGCCCGCCGAGGGAGAAATCCTGCGTATTCGCTTCTTTGGGCAGCTTATTCGCCTGCGAAAGTCGGGGGTTGAGGTCGTGTCCAAGAAGAAGGAGAACGAGGAATGGGAGGAGTTCTACATGCAGCAAAAGAACTAGAACATTGTTTTGGATATGATACACTTGGCTTCTCTTGCATACATTTTTTTTTATCTTCTCATCTTATTATCAGAACAACTTTTTAATTTTCTTTCCTTATTTATTAATCTTTTTTTTTTTGGACGCTTTGGATATTAAACTAACGTTTTTATACCACCTTACCATAGTGATTAGTCACCGTATTTCTATTAATATAACTTGCCCCCTACTTTATTTGTTTACCTTTTTCATATAATCAAACGTTTTATTAGACTAGGCCGTATGAATAGAGGTACGATTTCTTTCTCTTAACATTAACGTTAACGTGGAAGGGTCCCTTGTTTGTTGGCTTGGGACCTTATTCATAAGCAAATCGCATCAAGCATAACCAGCATATGGGCGGTTTTCTGTATTGAGGGAGCATACCTGCAACAAAGTGTTGCGTATTGGGCAAACGGTTGACGGAGATCAATGTATTAGAGGGGAGATAGTGCTAAAGAGCAAGCGTGGGTTGTGTTTAGGCTTGATATTGATCAACTTCACTTTACAAACGCGTACATAGGGGATGAATAACCAAAACTAACGAGAGACAGGGCGAAAGAACGAAGGCGGATATCAAATGAGAGAGAATAAACAATGAAAAATCGTTTTAAACTACTTTGGGAGAGGGAGCACTGTACTAGGGAATTGTAAAGATATTTACAATACATATTAAGCGGTTCTTTATCCGTTATTAGTCCTCCTTCTTCTCCCCCTCATTCACCAGCTTGCCCACGATGTTGTACTTGCCCTGGAAATGGGCCTCCCATTCATCCAGGGCCTCCCGCTCTTCCGCGGTCAAATCCTCAAGCGTGTCAATGGGTTGGTCAAGGGGAGTTAGCATTTCGGTGGAGAAAGACTCCTTCGCCAAGCCGCGCGAAGCATCGCGGCCAGCAAAGTTTCCATAAGGCCCGTCTATCAATTAAGACCAGGAAAAACGTCAGCCATTAGAAATTATCCAATGATGGTAACGAAGTAGCCAATTAGTCATTCAAAAGTGACATTTACCGGGTCCGTAAAAGTTTCGGCCGCGTGTTACATCGAACACATTGCCTTTAACTGCTAGTAGAATGGGAGCGCTCGGATCTTCACGCCCATTGAAATGAGCCAGTTCACGAGGGGTGTAATGGCGGAATACGATCACGGACGGATGTCTGGGCTTTGGAAGCGCAGCAGGGCGGGTGAAACAGTTACGGAGGGCGTACACTAGCACGGCGAGGAGAGCCCAATTAATCGGATTGGATTTGAGTTGATCGACAAGCGTGGTAAGTGAAAGACTGAAATTCGGCATCCTGGGCATGAAAAATATTGATGGTCAGAAGGCCAAGAGAGTTGCAATTTTTGCCACGAAGTGAAAAAAAAAGTGCTATTTCTATCCTATGTTATGTTAAACTTCCAACCACACCTTCGGGATATTGGCAAGATAGTCTGGAGCAATTAGCCGCGGAAACAGCCCTACCGGAACCTGAATTTATACTTGGATGATTCAATTCCCAACGAATACCCACCCCAACCTTGAATATCGATGGTAGGGATCAGCTCGCCTCACTTGGAGTTGGACTATATGACTTCACTTTTCCGACAATGGACTTGCTCCTTGATTCGCGTGTCCCCAGGCTCGTAAGCAAACCCTTTATGGCTAAATCCGAGAGTACCGAAGGATAAAAACTCTCCCAAAATAAAGAATAAGCCATTAGTAATGAATAAAGCGCCTGTAATCCCTGTGCTGATACTCAAATCCTTTGGTCAGCCACACTAGCGAGGCTAACTGATCATCGATGTGAACCAATCGGTACAAGGATCTAGGAAAGCAGAGGTCCAGGGAGGGTTACAAATTAGTTGAATTTGTAAAATATCCTCTCCTCAGAAAGGGACGGCAAGATAATCAAGCCCAAGTGAACTAGGTAAACATATCTATTTCAGTGAGCTAGCTGAATGGGCGTTTGGTGGTGGTGGTGGTGGTGGTAGGTGGTGGTAGTTCCCGTCTCTAATGTCGCAACAGTGAAATCTTTTTTCCTAGGACGCGCATGGTTTGATACCCAGAGTGGGTTGGGCTATTGACGCTTCAAATCAATAGGACACAAGTCCTAGTGGATGGGTACTTTTTTTGCAAAAAAAAAGGCGTATTAACAAGGCAAATTACAGGATAAAGCAGCAGTAGAGAGAAAAAGAAAAAAAAAACACACATCTGTCTCTAATTGCAAAGCTGGTAAATAAAAAAAACATGGTGAAAATAGAAGCAACAAAGTTCACATCCGCGTCATTGCCCATTCTCGCTCTCTCTCTAACTTTTCTTTACAGGAGTAGTGCACCACAGCGCCGTTCGGAAAGACCACGAATGCACTGTTCCCAATTCGTTTTGTACATTGCGGACACATCCGATCCTCGGTGATTTTCACGGCTCGAGACCGATAATAGACCAGCTGCTCTCTGATTTGCACTTGTTCCGCACGAAGCAGGTTCAGCACTACTTGGTTGGCTCGATAGTTCTTGTTCGTTTCGCGGATATATTTCTCGAAAAAGGGGTAGAGCTCTGAGATGCGGATCTGCAATGGAAGAAGTCGCATTGCTTCGAGTGCATTAACCTGAGAGCCGTGTCTGGAGAGGAGTTGGACGGCATCTTCAATCTTGGGGGAATGTCCTTGTGCAGGGAGAAGATAGACTCGCAGTAGGGAGAGATAAACATCGCGGGTCTGCTCGTCCTCGGGGTCATAGTGACGATTGCAATAGCTGTGTGTGGGGGAAATAAAAGTGAGAAGGAAACAGTGCGAGCCGGACGAAATGGCAAAATGCACTTACTCCTCCGCCATGCCGGGGTCGTTTAGTTTGTGCACGTAGATGTTCAGGGCTTGGTCATGCTGCCCAATCCGACTTAGGAGAATCGCACGCTCATGGTATAGACCTATTAAGATGCCAGATTGTAGTTGAGCATTGGCAAAACCATGCCAATCATCACGGATCATGCATACCATCGATCGGAAGTTGGCTCAATACTCTCTCTGCCCGATAGTAGGTGGATTGCTCTAGGAAAAGCAGCAGTTTTCTTCGTTCGCTGCTCATCTCTTCGTAATGGGCTTGGCCGTCGAGCTCTCCATGCTCTTGCATCTTGGCCAGATAGGAGCTAATGAGCCGGTTGTGGAGGTCCGGGGTTTCATCACCTAGGTTGTGGATGATGTATTCAAGATATTGGATCGAGAGATCAAGCGAAAAGGTCTCTAAATGCTCAAGCACTCGCTCGCGTGGGAGCTCCTCGACGCCAGGGTATTCGTCCATGAAAATCTGCAATTAGATTGCATCAGCCCCTCTTCCGATGATGGCCGGCGTGAAAACAAACACAAACCTGCATCCCATTTTCCGGGTCGACTTCAAGCACCCATGTCGAATATTCCAGAATCAGATCAAGGTGCTCGGAGTCCAGTCGCTGCAGGTAGGAGACGGTCGGCCAGATGCCCCGCAGCGGACCCTCGCCCGACTGTCCGATCCTGTTAAACACACAAATTGCAGTTAGACCTAATAAGGAATAGGAATGTGAACCTCAACGAGTAGGACCCGTACTCTTTCAATAGGTCCAGGGCTTTGCGATGCAGTCCCTTCCCGTTATACATATCCACTAGCTCTCGATACCTCTACAAGAAAAAAGGTTAGTCTCTATTCATGAGGCTCATCGAACAGCTCAAGCGCAAGCAACCTTTCGTTCCAACAACAAGTGCTCCACCTCGTCCACCCGGCAATGGTTTTGCACTCGTAAAAGGGGGCCCACCAAGGCTTCATTGGTCATCATATAGGCTTTTAGCAAGGTCGTGTCCACCAATTGCGCCATGGCACTCAGTTCTTCGTCGCTCTTTGCGTCCATCCCGGATCCAGACGAGGACACGGAAGATGCCAAAGGCACCGGTCGTGACCCATCCTCGGCCCGCTGATGCTCACGCTGTTGGAGGGCCTTGTAAACTTTCTGGCGTCTATCGGTCAAAAACCGGATGAGATACTGCGTTGCTTCCTTGAGATCGCCTTCACTCAATGGAGATGAAATGGTTTCGTTGTCAGAATGGCTGTGTTGAGAGGCATCTTCCTTTTGATCCCGTAGATCTCGCCCCTCCTCTTCTGTGCCGTCCGAGTCGGGTGTCTCCGATGTCTCGGCATCCCTTTTGTCGTCTGCTTGGGCTCCGTTTGGTTTTGCACTCGCAAGCGAGCCGGCAATCGTTTCAGGGTATAGGGCAATGACTTCGCTTGGATCGGTTTCGAGCTCTTGGAATATTAGGATGGCCTCATCGAAGCGCTTTTGGAGGAAAAGATAGTGCGCATATCGCGATTGAATTTCGCGCATTTTTTGCTCCTACATACAGACTGTTGGATACACCATTTGGAAAAGCGACCTACGTACTTAAGAGTTACCTTGTCATCAAATAACACCGGCTCGATTTGTTCCAGCAGACTTAACGCCTCCTCAAACTCGCATTTCTCCACGAGTTGATCCACCTTTTGGAAGAGCCATGATGCATGATCAGGTTTGCCATCCAATTATCTCGAGAAATGCTCACGAGTCTATATTGAAAATGGGACTTACTTGATGAGCAAAGCTGTAGGGTGTAAGTCTTGACAACTGGGTTGAACTTCCAATATAGAGAAGTTTGCCTTGATTGAGCAATCGCGCCTGGGGCAACTCGATGATTTGGACCAAAGTTTGCGACGCAATGTTGCGTACTTCGATATGTCTGGGAAGGATGGCAACCAAGTACGGGTATGAATAGCCTTTTTTTTTACAAATGAAGACAAACAAGAGGACAGGGGTGAATCATTGCTAAAATTCGTCAACCTCACATCACAGCATACCCATTATCTCTGGAGGCTCAGACCACTCGATGCCTTCTTTTCTAGTAGGAGTTCCGTCCAATCCAACAAAAATGCTAACATCTACACGTAGGGCAGAAGATGGAAGAAAAATCAATTAAAGCTGCATCCATAAATAGCCAACCACTGAGGCCATTACTCTCTTTCGCCAACAAAATCTCGTTATTTGGCAACCGGGTAATCAAAGGTTTACTGTAGCGTGTGCCAAAGGAAGACACATTCGCATAGAGGGTATTCCATGTGCCAAGTGCAGTCGAAGTGTCATGAGTGGGTGGTGGAGTTAATAAGTCTTTGATGTTGCCCGTGTTGATATCTAGTAATGCGTAATCGGAGGTGAATCCGAGGCAAATCTTGCCTGAGCCAACCCAGGCCATCGCACGCACCCTATCTGGCAGTGGCAGCTCCTGACATTCGGATAAGTGAAGTTTAAACAAGGGTGCGGGCGTTGATGTAAAAGATAGATAAATTATGCGTACCTTGGTGTCTGAAAACTCAGAGTCTTTCCATATGAATATAATGAGCTTTTTCCGGACTGCTACGAAAAGCCGCGTAATTAACTGAGGAATGCCGTCCGTCTCGCTCATTTCCACGCAAGTATTGAGGCAAAAAATATTAGCACCACGAGTTTTCGTCAAATGATTGCGAAGGGTGAGGGTTCGGAGATCGTGAAGACTAATAAGTCCATCTAAAATGTAGATATTAAATAAAAAAATAAATGTTCCAAAATCGCGGATTAGCATCAAAGGATAGGCCAGAGTATATATATTCCGACCTACCTGACAATGATACTAGAGCATCGATTTCCTTTATGATATCCATTTGCTCAATAGGGCGCCTGGAGAATGATTTCTTTGTCTCCAAAAGAGTGACCGACACTTCTACATCATCGCCAACGACAAGAGGTTCTTTGACCTCATATACATACAGCTGACCGTTGGCAGTACCAACGAGCAGGCGATCGCCTATGAAAAGCAGAGAATGCAAGATCAGCCTAGTTAAAACGTAGCTGGCCAAATAACACAATGGCTACCATAGGCAAAGATGGATTCGATCTTCACGGGCAGTTTATCTAGCGCGGTTGATACTTGAAATGCATCGTGCATGGCGACACAGCGTGTGAGGATGGAGGAGATTGAATGGGCTTAAGCGATGAATGTGAAAGGGGAGAGAGAATACAATCGGATTGGGAATATATGCGCGTGGAGGAGAGCAGGGAAAATGTCTAAATCGATGCAAAAATTGTACTATCTGAAATCTAATTAAATGGACGACCATTTGTGCACCACTCTATGCCCACCGTCAAAACCTCTTAAGAGGCTTCCGTGTAGGTGCATTTTTTAGGGAAAAGTCCAAAGGAAAAAGCCCAATTCCTTCAGACCCTAGGCGGACGATATTGTACAGAAAGAAGACGATGCAATATTTATTATATGATTAAGCTATTCTACCCTTAGAAATGCCAGATAGGAGAATGAAGAAATACACATAATGGAACAGAATTATTAAAGGATGGCAAGAATCTAATTTCCTCCACGTCCACGTTGACGGAAGCCTCCCCGACGCAAACCCTTCGCCTTTCCTCCAGCCCCGCCAGCACCAGCACCAGCACCAGCGCCGGCTCCAGCCGCGGCCGCACCAGCCCCTCCTCCAGCAGCTGCCCCTCCCAAATTCTGTCCCACCGCGCCGACCACGTTGGCGGCAATGTTAAGACCCTTAGCCGCGCCCATGTTGCCAGCGCCTTGGGCTCCAGCGCTGAGACCCTGCTGTACTGCACTTAGGACGTTGGAGGCGATATTTAATCCAAATCGTTTGTCATGGTGTACCGTGTTGGCTGCCTCCTGCTGGCTCTCTGCAGAAACGGCCCCCAGTATCATGAAAAGGGCCAGGGAAACAAGGGAGAATTTGGCATGCATGGTAATAGGAAATGTGGGTTGCAAAGTAGGCTTGGAGAAATGTCAAAGGCTATTTTTTTTTCTTCTCCCAAGCACGTCGGCGGATCCGCCGTGCTTATAAAGGTTGTCGCCGTGTTGCATCCGGGCTCCATCTTTTTTTGAAAAAAAAAGCTACCCGCATCTATGTGAGAGAGGGATATTGATTTTAGGTGACGTTTTTCCCGCTTTCCCGGATTTCACAGTTCGGATTTACGACGAGTTATTTGAAAAAGGGAAATTATAAGCAAGGATAGCGGTGCGATACATGCGGCCGTGTGTAATGGGTGCCAATTTGCCGTGGAGAGGGTTGGATTGATGGTTGCCTTCCCAATTCGGCTCCTTAAGCAGAAACCTGTGGGCCTTATTAGTCATAGCCTTTAGGCGGAATGCTGCGGGTAATCCTAATTGCGATAAATGGAACACGGATTTTTTGTTTTGTTCGGATTCTTGTGCTGAAGGAGATTTCAGGTGGGTTAAGATCCCTGATTTTGCGAGCTCACCCAGCCTGTTAAGCTACACGAGGCGGTCTCTTCCACTGAGCCGCGATCAAAGTATATCTTGTAAAACAAGTTCTCGTAATAATGCGGCCACAGGGGACCCCTCAGCATCCGCCCGGTCAACATAACGCGGATAATATCATATTTAGTTCAGATTGAAGTGATCAAGCTAATATTCAGATTCAATAGGTGCCGTTTAGCTAACAGGGCGGAGGTTACCCCATCTCACTAAGCACATTCACACCAGTGACACTGGTGAAATAAAGCAAAAAGGGTGGTCTTCTGCCTAAGAGGTTTGAAAGGAATTCAGCATAGAGGGAACTCGGTCGACCAGCTATACGCTTGGCCATCACTATTAGATGGCAAAACCTCTTGCAACCAGACTCATAAATCCCATTGCCTGCTTGATGTTTAGGCAAGCAGATATGGGAGCAAAAAGGTAGCTTTTAACTAGGCCTATAGAGTTTATAAGGAGCCTTAGAAAAAACATACAATAAAGGCCTTGGGGCTTTTCTCCTCGAAACACTTTATGGTGAACCATGCGGTTCAGAGGACTATAGTCTCCCCTCTAGTCACTTGACCTTAAGGGTTGTCGCAGTTTGAGAGAGTTGGTTTCCTCACAGGAATACTTGTCTTTATCTTGATGAGGGAGCAGAAAGTGTTGTCCTCATCTCCTCCCCCCAAAATGGCCTACCCACTCTGGTACACTGCATTGCTTAGGCGATGTCGGAAAAGAACCCACTTTGAGCCACGCTGCGTCTTCATTCAGTTGGGTGTTTATACAGAGTGTGAACATAGGGTAGGACAATCTTAGCCGGCAGAGAACGATGTTCGCTCTGTCGTCCATTGAACTACAAAGGCTGAATAAGTAAATCAGGAGGTGAATCGAACCCGGGCCCAACCTGGTCAGTGTTCCTGGTGCAATGATTTTCCCAAATTTCACCTGATAAACTGGGAGCCTATTTTGATCCCAGCACTAAGATGAGGTACATTGGATGGCGGTGGCACTATTTCTACAGGTATGACTAGGTAGAGCCGACGCGCACCAAAGTAACTTGAGGATGATCGGGGGGACTAAAGTGTTCCAACTAAAGTGCTCAATTTGCTTCGCCAGAGTAGGTTAAAACGGGATAAGGTAAGTGGCCGTACCGTGCTTAGCCCGTACGGCGCCATGATCATAGGATCATTTAGTCATCATTTATGTGGTGATGCTTGGTTCAATGGGTGTGTTCAGCCATCTTCATTAAGGCTCAATCTCCCCCCTTCAAGTACTAGTCCATTTAGGTTGTAGAGGGTGTATACCTCAATCCGTCGATTCAACTCTATTTAATAAACTCAAACTTAGCATTCGGAGCCCCTGGCCTACCATGCAAAAATAGGTTTACTTTTGCAGCGAGTGCTCTATTACATTTAGTATATCACCACAAGGCGATGGAGCGACCGCTTGATTTAATGGCAAACCATAGGCCTACAGGGTTGGTTCAGGGATGAGGAGATTTCAGATTTATAAGAAAAAGGAAATTAAAATTTAAAGCTGGGGGGTCGGAGTATACCGGAGGGGGGATTATTAGGCGTCGGTTGGAATGGTTTGTTTTTTCAAGCGTACAACTGCGTTCACTTCGCATCTTCGAATTCATACGGCGGTAAAATGGGCAAACCGTAGAGGTCGAGTGTTTTGAGGCGTTATTATTTTACTCTTTCTATATCCAACCGACCCTTCCCCTCCTCCTCCTATTCCCCCCTCCCCCCTAACCCAAGAGGTATCCCAGGCACGCATTGATCTCTATCAAGAGAAGCGGGATACCATCGATTTCAGGGACCAGCGGGGTTTGCAGGATTTACCACGTTGGCCAAAGTCGTGTAGGCCATGAGGTTTCGTGAGTGGCTAAAAACCTAGAATACGGCTGGTTATGTAATGGCCATGCATTTAGAGCGATTTTGTGCAAGCATCGTCTATTGTTTGTATTCCACTCGAAGGTCCCAATGCCTTGGCTACTAGGTGTGGCCAAAAACCACACCAAGATTGGGCTAGCCGGAATTCGAAAACCGGGTGAGCCATTCAGATATAAGGCGGTTGATCTCTCGAAGCTCTCTCTTCATATAGCAACCCTCTTGGCTCATTGGATTGTGGCTCCCCTTCCTTCACTTTCTCCCTACTCCCCCCATGCGTGTTATCCCGCTTTTTCTCTTCTCTCTGGTCGTTCTATCCAACCACGCCGATGCGTGGGGTGCGGAGGGTTTGTATCCGTCGTCTTTAATCACAATGCCGTTTATAAACCCCAGGCAAACCAACCCTGGACTATTCTATAGGCCACACTGCCGTTGGCAAAGTAGCTCAAAAGTACCTCTCCTCCAAGGCGGCTTCTGCGGTTCGTGAAATTCTTCGTGAAGACGGAAAGTCGACGTTAGACGAGTGAGCTATCATTCTATTCGGCTGACTACACTGAAAGCATACTAATATAGAGTCTATAGGGTCGCAAGCTGGGCAGGTAATGGTTTACTCTGGGGGGAAGTGGGCTCCTGATCCGAACCTTTGTCCTTCAATCCCCCCTCCCTCCCCCGCTCTGCCCCCTCCTCCCCCTGCTTGGAGTCTCACCCGTTTCCTATGTCTATGTAGATCAAGTGAAGAGAAAGCTCAAATGGAGCTCTCCTCTACACTACTATGACCCCCCCAACGACAATCCCCCGGAGGCCTGCACTTTCGGTTGGAAGTCGGGTGGATCGGATGTGGTCAATGCCATTTACAACTATACCACTCGGCTCGAGCAAACGCAGGGCGCCCAGCGCTCGGAGGCGCTCAAGTTTCTCGTTCACTTCATGGGCGACTCTCACCAGCCGCTTCACAGTATGCTGTTTCATTACCTCATCGAAGCCGTCCCACGCCTAACCCATTTTGTCTCTCTTGGATAGTCTGCGGGAAGCTGAAAGGAGGCAACGATGCGCCTGGTAACTTGCCAGTGTCTTCTCGGCATAGCTACATTCCATCACTAATCTATCTCGGTTACGCATAGCTACCTTTGAAGGTTCCAAGACCAACCTTCATTCGGTGTGGGACAGCGGCATCATCAAGGTAGTACCGAAGCCTCTTTCATAGGTCGTCATTTAGCTTATGTTGTCTATCATAACCATTTCTCCAGAAACTTGACCAGGAGATTGAGACATCGCTCTCCGACCACGTGCTCAACCTCATCGACACCCGCTGGAAAAATGAGGCCCAATCGTGGCCATCTTGTTCGTCTTCCTCAACTAGATCCGCCACTCCAGCCCGCAACAAGACCGAGCGCAGAAAATCTCGCAGGCTCTCCCGACGAGACGATCACAAGAGTTCCCAAAATTCCGATGGTGAATCGGCCAGCGAGGCTCCCTCCGTTTGCCCTGACCAGTGGTCTCGCCCCGTGGGCCAACTGAACTGCGATCTGGTATGGAAATACTACTCTGAGAATGAGGATTTGAGCGAAGAGTATTATAAGCGGGTTCGGGATGGGCTTGTGGTGGAGAATTCCATAGCGCGAGCTGGCGTGCGCCTTGCTTCTGTCATTAATTCTGTTTTGGGTTAATGGATGACTTTGTTTTTATTGGTATTTCTACACGCTTCATAACAAAAACTCAATAAACAGAATCTTGTTATTATTTAAGTCGCACCTTCAAAACCAATAAAAAGATAGACAAACTTGTATTCGGCTCTGCCTCAACCTAGATCTTAGTCACCTTGTGGGCTCCCCTCTCTGCCTCGTGTACCACTTCAATCGCTTCACTGTTTTAGGTGTATGAATATATTAGAAAATAAAACTATCGTATTTGGTCGTTACAAAAAAAAAAAAAATTAGACAGACATTTTTTTCTATTTTCTCCACGATATTAAGAAAATAGGAACTGATTAAATAAGGCTTACTATATAATAACATGACGGGTTATTTGGGAGAAGCAGAAGCAGAAGCAGAAGCAGAAGAAGGAGGAGAAGTCGACGAAAACAAGAAGAAGAGTAAATAAGTGTAAAAGCATAACACTAAAAATTCAAAAGGATAATCCATAGAAGACCCAACGACTACAATGCAATCACGTCTTCAATTCCAACCCGCTCGACTTTTTCGGCCTCCTGGGGCTCCTCCTTCGGAATATCCTCGGGACGAACCTCGGGGTTGATGGCAAAGGAGCCCTTGGGGATGAAGGTCGAAGCGAACATAAGCACCATAGCGACGATGGAGATGCCCACACCGACGACATAGAAGAAACCAAGTCTGATATTTCCCTGGTTCTTGTAATAGTCGAATACCATACCCATCAAAACTACAGATGCGAAGAAGATCAGCACTTGGTCAAGGCAAAAGGTCAAAAGCGAAGTAGGCGGGTGCTTACCATTGTAGACGGTATAGACGACTAGGTAGGTGGAGTAGAGGAAGGCCATCACCGCTCCAAGAGGAGAGACAGAGTCATCCCCCACGTGGCCAGAGATCTGGGTCTGAATATAGGCGGCAAGGCTGACATCACCAGCAGCCCAACCTCCCGAGAGGAGAATCATGAGAGGAATCGCGGCACACACGAACGTCACCGGGGAATCTACAAGGAGGGGGAGAGGAAGGGATAGGTTTGGATTAGGGTGAGGCCCAGAGCTTTTTCGGGTCTAAACAGAGATCGATCACTCACCAGTATACAGGAAGGGGAAAATCCAGAGGGTGGAAAGCATGATGGCATCGAGACGAACCCAGGGAAGAGGGGTGCGGATCTGGGCGGAGAAGAGCAAGACGGAAAGGGCACCGAGCAGCTCTCCGAAGTTGGACGATCCGAGAAGCACTCCAGAAAGGGCACCCTGGTTAAGGACATTCTTGGCAAATGTAGGGAAGATGGTACTCTCAATGAAACGGTGCAACACTAAAGGAATGGCGTAACCAGGAATAAGCCAAATAAAGCGGCGGCTTGAGAACACGATCTTGGCACCCAGGTAGGCCGAATGGAAGTAGAGGGTGAAGAACCGGATGACGCTGAGTTTGGGTCGACTGGTCTGCTCCAGGGTGCCAATCTTATCGGCGGTGAGGCGGATCTGCCACCACAGGACACTGAAGAAGCCAAAGAAAGGAGGTTAGCATTGATCCAACCCTAGACGAGCCAAACGAAGGGGAGAGGAAGGGGGGGGGGGGGGGAGGGAGCACTTACCCAGCAATGGGCATGAGCACAGCGAGGATAGCCAGGGGATAGCCGAAGCCAATGGCCTGCATGATGGGGGTGGAGACGAAGGCCCCGATGGTTCCGGCAATTTCATACCAAATGTGCACCAGGGCATCCATCTTTCGCAGCTTCTCGGGGTTGCCGCCCATGATATCTCGAGGAATGACACGTCTCAGGAGCTCCACCACACCCAGGCAGGCCCCCATGGGCAAGTAGAAGGCGAAAAGCAGCCAAGGGGTCCAGGTTCCTAGGACATTAGCCTGACCGCCGGTCGCCGCCTCGAGAATGACCATGATGAGGGCAAGGAGACCAAAGCCAAACATAGAGAACTAAACAACAAGAGCGTAGCAAAAGCGTTAGTCAATTGTTGGACAACAAGGTGTAGAAGCCTCAGTGAACGCAAGGGCGACGATACTTACGGCCAACAGACGGTTGGTTGGGACGTACTGGATGATTTGGGCACCGGCAATGGAGGCGAGAATTTGGGCCAAGTTGAAACTGGCCGTCAACACCTGATTCATGGTGATAGAGATTCCCTTAGGGAATTTGGATTGGGCTTGGTTGGAGATACAGTTGTTGAGGAATTCGAACGCGAATTTGAAGAACATGATGCCTGCAGTGTAGATAATCAGGTTGCGCCGCTCCACCGTATCAAATCTGACCGTGAGGCGGTTGGAGAATATTCTGCTGATGAAGCCTTGCTGTGCGGTCGCGGCGTCAGCGGTGGATCCATAAGCGCCCTCGACGTTCTGAGCCTTTGCACCATTCACCGCATTCCCCCCATTGCCGTAGGCCACGGCCTCTCTCTCTGCGCCATTGTCTGCTTTCTCTTGAATCTTTTCTGACATGGTGGGTGTGAGTGTGGGGAGGGGGAGAGGGATCTAAGGATAAGGCGATGGGGAGGGGGAGAGGGAGGAAGAGACGAGGTTATAGAACCTGACACAGAGAAAGAAAGAAGACTGGCAGGGCAAGACGGCAGTTGGGCGAATTGCATTTTTATAATTTTTTGAGTTGAAAGCCTACCGGGAAGTTGCTTGTACACGTGCCCAAAGGATTCGATATTAAGGAGTGACGGCGACCGTTTTACGTGTTTTTGTGCCAAATGCAGTCACACACATACCCATGTGCCCTGGAGAGACGACCTAAATGGCGACCACCGCTGTAAGAGTTTGTGGTAAAATTGCGGAGGGATTGCGGCTTGTAAACGAACTTGGGGCCCAACCTATCACCGGCGCGTGCTGCCTTGCATAGCGGCTTGCTTGAGGCGGCGCGCAGGGGAAAGCCGGGCCCAGTCGCCTCCATTAACCTTGTGCAAACCCACGGCGCCAGATCGGGAGGGCCTGCGTCCCCATACGCCTAGCAGACCTTAGCCGCTCGACCGCGTCGGCTGCGCTGCAAAACCGGCGACCCACGCTGGTCGCGCCGCGATTCGGAATGCGGCCCCGCCCGGTGCTCCTCTCCAGCAATCACAAGGATGGCGGAAGCGAACCTAGAACGCTTGCGCTTGGCTGGCAATATTGCCGTGCAATCCAACTCAGCGTGGCCGCTTCCAGGTTAAGGTTTAATTTTCCCATCCAGGGAGGGGGAAGAGGGCTAAGATCCAAGGGTGATTCAATTCCGATGAAGATCTTCTCGTCGGAGTTGCGCCGCATTTTCTCGCGTGGGCAAATTGGAGCTCGGATTGCCCCCACGTTGCCGCCCAGATTGTCCCACCGTGGAGCATCCTGCCATGGAAACCCTCGCGGCCAATCCCACGCCGCCTCAAGCAGGCGCCTAGGCGCGGGCCCACCAGCCAGTGCTCCATGCGCGCCTTATGCGGCAGTGAATGGGAGCGTGGGGGGAGGCGCAGCGTAGAAGCTTGGGCCTGCATGAGGCAAAACAAGCCCTCTCCGTTCTCCCCTCTTACGCAGCTTTTCACATGCAGAACCAATTCAAACACGGCGGGCAAAAGAGCCCCCCCCGGCCTGGTTGGCCGCGCTTGGATCTTGCGTGAGCAAACTTCTTTATTCAAGGGAACGGGCTAACCGTACAAACTCTTAACCCTAACAGGGAATCAAGGAGCTAGCCAGTGGCGCCACCCGCCATTCCAAAAGTAACTCCAAGCAGGCATCCAGTAGGGCGGTCGGGCAGCTGGCAACAGCCACCCTAGTGGTCTCGCTGCATTCCTTGACAGCTGGGAAACAAGGTCGATAGCACGGAGAATTAAGGGACGCGTGGAGTCGATGTGTCCTCGAGCGCACAAGCATAGGGCGGCGCGGGCTCGAGGCATGCGTCGAGTCTCGCAGGTGGACCGCTCGCAGTGGCCGATTCGACTACGGAGCAGAAAGCGATCGCATGGAACGCCGCTACATCGGCCTGAACCAATCCTTGTTGCCAGACGGTACAATACCAAACGGCACAAGAATTTACCCGTCCAGCTCTTGGGCTACATGATACGAAGAGGCCATGGTAAAGCCGTTCTATATAGAGATGGGCGGCCGATGAAACTCTTGTTTGCTTGCTCGATTTGGTTGTTTGAGCGATGCTCCAAGCTCCGAATTCAGCCAGGCGTGCAACTGGAAAGAATTCTCCGGTTGGATTTGCATCTGCCAAGTCGCGGCTGACACGCCAAAGCTAGGACACAAAGCCGACGTGACGCCATTACGGCAAAGGTAAAAGAACCAAGGCATCAGCTGGGTCTTGCCAATTCCCCCAGAGTCCGCAGAGGGCCCGACGGCCCGAACTATGCGCATCGGCCTCACCCTGACCACAAGAAGCTCAGCAGACTGGAGGGTATGGGAAAGACTCAGCTGATGCTTCGATGCTACTACATTCGGCGCAACCCACACGACTTTGGGTTCTAGCGCGGGATGGGAGGCTGCCTTGCGGCACAGGACCCATTTGCTAGGTTGCTTTACATCAGGCCTCTCATGAGGATACTGTTGGCACAGAGCCATGGGTTAACCTCGGTCGGAGGCATGTCAAAGCCTTCTGCACCGCATTGGCACGATCTGTGGTTTCTCCCGGTACACTCCACCCCTTCGTGGCTTTATTGAACGTCGAGCTTTTCTAACAAGCCACCTGCCTTGACGTGTTGACACCAAGTAGTTTCCAGTCCCCTCCTCCCTCGATTTATCTAGTCAATGACGGATCTCTTCATCACTGGTAACGCTTTCCATACTTGTGCGATCATGGACACATATCTTCCACGCATCCATTATTTCGTCGAACTTCCCCACGACAACAGTCAAGTGTTGCCATCCAATTCCTGGTTGTTATCTGAAGCGGAGATATCGCGTCGCGACTCTCCCTGAGAAAGCCTCCCCCTCCTTCCCCCGATACTCCCTGCGTGAGCTGTCACTCCGAAAGAGACTCCGGAGGATGTTCGAGAATAGGCTGAAAATGCGAGTTCTCGGAAGAAGCAAGAAAACTGCTGGAAAAATAGATAAAAGTAGAAGCTAACAGAGAACGATTTCGGGCGAGTTGCATCCCTTTTATATTTTTGGCCGCTTGCGTAACTGGCAAAGCTTGGTGATGTACTAGTATTCTTCTTAGGTTTGCGCTTAAATGACTACTAATCTATAGGTCAAACAATGCTTCCTCCCCCTCTCCCTTCCCCTCCCCCCCCAAAAAAAATATGCGATGGAAAGTATTTCCTGTTTTCATTCTTGTTGAAAAGACGATAACAATAGATCTAAGTGACCTCCCTGAACAGAACGCCCCTGCAAACCTGTTTACCCTAACAAGAGGACGACGGAAAGAATTGAGTTGCTGTAGAGCATCGCAAAGTTCCGATATGGTTGTATTGGAGGCTAGATAATGGAGAGAAATAAGCCCCTATTTTCTTCTAGTCAGTTGACCGTGTTTCCGTATGCATGGACCAGTATATTGGCATGCACTAGAGATAAGTCGGAATCAAACTGATAAAACCGGCTTCAACGGCACGCTCTTATAACCAACGCTGTTTAGAATGGTCGTGGGTTGCTTGATCTGCCCCCGAAATAACCACTTCATTACAAGAGGTCACAATGGATTGCCCATGAAGCGAAATAGAGGAGGACAAGCAAAAATTCAGATACCATTCTAAAACCCCTTTATGGTTCCTTATCAGCTAAAGCTGGGATGACAGTTTTGGGGCGATGTTTATCTTGCGCTAACCTCCTTTGCTACCCTACTACCAAGCTCTCCAAGCATCCTAACTTTAGCGGGTCGGATATCTTAAGCTTCCCATTAAGGTTTGTGGTCCATTGCGATCCCCTACCGCATCCACTCATACTAGGTGCTCCATCCGCCAGATTTCGTCCCTATAAGCCCTAAAGATTTTTTTTTGCTATCACGGTAAGCCCCTTCGATTAATTGTTTTTTTTTGGTGCGACAAAAAGTGGAGGGGAGGTGCGTCCGTCAAAGGCACTCAACTGACCAAGCAGGAGCCATGGCTTTCGATAGAGACTTTATATCCCTAATAATTATTTCGCCAATTTGTCGGCTATCCTGTGTTATGCATAGCTATTAAGACTTATGTATTTCTCTCTGCACATGATTGAATTGCCATGCAGAGCCGCCCAATAGTCCAATATGAACGTATAACTTGGGACGTGGTCCCACGCTAGTACCATTGCAAAGTAGGGTCAGCAACTTGCTTGGAAACTAATTCCTCCAACCGTTAAATTTCACTGACAGGTAGAAATTGGGCTCCGTAGATTATAGAATAAAAAACAGCTTGCAATAAGCATATTCGTAGTGAATTCGAGAATGAATCAAGCTGTAGCGCGGCGCTTGTTTTGAAATTATGCATCAGCTCCCCTATCTTATCGTTGGTATCAGAGATGCATTAATGGTGTCAAAAAGTCACTCTTTTCATACCCCTTTAAGATAGGTTAAAGAACCACCCCTACTTCTGAAACCTCGTCCCACAAACCTATAGGCTCGCTCGTGAATAAATTAAATTAACTGCGCACAGCTTCATAGGTCAATTTGGATTTCAATCAGGTGTAGAAGTGCACCTTGAGTTCCGGACTGGTTGTCACCTCTCCCTCGTTTCCATCTCGAACCATGAATTGGATTCCGGATGAAGTCATTTATGAGATCGCCTCCCATCTTGAATTTCCGGAATTGAAAACTTTCTCTTTAGTCAGCCGGCGCATCCATGCCATCGCTGTTCCGCTAATTTATCGCAACATAATATTCGCAGATTTCTCAAACCTAGAACAGATTCTGGAAAAATACAGCGTGTATGTGCGGCGATTGTGCATTATTCCGTTCACTTCGGATTTCGTCAAGTTCGGGGACGCTCTTAAGCGCTTTTCACTGGCCTGCCCAAACTTGAAAGCATTAGAGCTGAGGACTCCGGATTTCAGGCATCCGTTTTATCTGGGATCCACAGCCGGGAATCCCTATGCTCAGCATGTGTTCGATCTTGTACGGCTTCTAAGTAAGCGACTGGAAACATTGGAAACTCGCCTAGGCGTAGGGTTATTTGAGGAGGGAGTATGCTTCCCAAAATTACAAGCCGCGCTCATCCACTGCAGTTGGGCAGATATCCCGCGCATTTTGGAGTCGCACCCAAATATCGAAGCAATATCCATACAACTAAGCGACAGAGACAACGGCGGCCAACAAGTGGCATTGCCGGATAAACTTCCATTTCGGAGACTCTTGGTGGACCGATATTGCCACCACAGTGAACCCGGAGCAGTGGCACAACTGATTCGACGTTGTCCGCAGCTGGAGGAGCTCAGAATTTGCTGCTTCACTCAAGCAGTAGAGGCTATCGAGTTATTGGCGCCGCAACTAAGGGTACTAAGTGTTCCCGTAACTCGTGTGGTGTCCCATCCCCACCCCTCTCCTCCCCATTTACTTCACGCCCTTCCAAATTGGCCTCGCCTTACGTCTCTTACACTCCATGGGGACTCCTTTTCCTCCTCCATCCTGTACAAGTTTGTGAGCACTTGCTCTACCTTACGAGAGCTTAGCATGGAGTTTAGGATTGCTGAGGAGTACGAGCAGGAGAAAATATCATCTCAAGAGGGGTTCTGGGCGGCGTTATCGCATCCAAATATGCGAAGTCTCCGATCGCTCAGGATGAATTGCAGCCATGTGCCGTGCAATCTAGCTCCTCTCTCCTGTACCCGACTTCGACATCTCGAGTGGCTCTACCTGGAAGACCATCATCTCGACGCTTTTGGAACCTTAACTCAACTTGTCCATCTCAATCTCTCGTTTTCTCGTCTGCAGTGTTTGCCTGCTGGGCTGCTTGACTTTCTAGAGCAAAATAGAGGGCTTCGCAAGTTAATCTTGCGAATGGGCAACTGGATCCGGGATTATGAGGTTGAACAGGTTGTATTGCGATGCCCACTGCTCGAATACATAGACTTAGGCTATACCATTGTGTCTGAAAATTGTGTGAATAGGCTTCGTGAGCGTAGGCCTTGGCTTCAGCTTCGGAAACTTACTCTACCCATTTTCTAAAGTATAGATTTTTTTTTAAATCCTTTTTCTATCATCCTGTTACCATTTGCACCGTTAGAGGAACCTAGATTTCCAGATGCATGCGCGGTTGTACCATTGATATCTATTTACATAGAATGCTCTATATCCAACTGTATCTACTGTAGATTCCTTATTTGAGTTAATAGACCCTATCCTATCCATTTCTTAGGCCGCTGAAAGTGGACCTAATCAAATTCTCCTGAGGAGAAAAAATAAACCCATAACAGCACCTTTCTTCCAGTCAGATAGATCTCGAATGCCTAGCACCTCCCTTCACCACCGATGCTTGGCAGCGCGTATCCATTTTCAACCATATCGCCTTCTTTTCACTAAGACCCTTTATTTTATGATGGGCTTGAGGAGACTTTTTTATTGATATTCACAAACAAGCCATGGGAAGCGTCTGTGTATTTATGCATCCATTGTGATCCCTGCAGGTTCGTGTAGAATGGAAAGTTGGCAACTCGTTAGTTGAATATCTATATTTTTGTTCGCACCCTTAATTCGAATCCTATTCCTTTGAAAATGGAAAAGTTCCTGGTTGATGTCCATGTGAAGGGGGTTTTAGTTGGAGAGAAAGATTTAACTCCGTATGATTTATTACAATCTCAAATGTATGTATATAATATATACATTTGAGATTGTAATAAATTGGGTACATTGGATATATTATAACCCACGAATGATGACGTAGCTACGTAAACTGAAATTAAGAAGATCTGATAGTAACATATGTAAGAGTCCAAATCGTAGCAACTAAGCCACATTTATCCACCAATCATTATCAACTAAATTAAAATCCCATAATTTGAGCATATTTCCACTGAAACTGCATTATACTTAAATACTCCAATTGACATGAAGGGAGTTGTCAAGTCCTTCGGGACCTCTGACACTTGACAAAATTGGAACGATACAGAGAAGATTAGCATGGCCCCTGCACAAGGATGACACGCTGACTCTGAGTGGATGCACACTTCGGTGTGCTTAACGTTTTTGTCCCCATAGTAAACTTGTCCCTGGTTTGAAGGTCAGCAAGTTGTAGTGGAATTTTATACAACAATAGTCGAAACACATTAGAGCTCGGATTGACATTATTTAATATCTTTTTGATTCTTGACGAACAGCTTAGGTTTCTTTACTTACGGAAGCTTACAGTCTTCCTATCGCCAAATAATATAAAGTATGCAAAGATTTTATGTACATTTCTGATACGGTTGGTGTAAGTTTATTATCTTGATAATTTTTCCAAAAAAATAACTGTGAGATAGATAGACAGAACAAATAAGCACCTTGTTGTGTTTGTCAAGGTGTCACTATGTCCGATATAATATATCGGGGATTTAGAAATTATTTCTAAATTCAGTATGTCTGCTAAAGCTTGGAATCTCCCATATGCTATTGTATCCTTCGTAGCTAAGCGTCAATGCAAATCGATTCTTTAAAATGGTTACCTCTTTCCATCAGAGCAAAGCAAAGATTATCTTAAGAGATATCTGGTATGGTTTGAACGATGCATTCGCTCTCGAAGCTTCTGGAAGCGCCCTTAGCGTGGATGCCCTAATCATACTTATTCTTCAGTCTTATTTTGTGGGTATCATTGACTTTATTTGAGAGGGGAGAGGGAAATTATTAATTTTGGAATCCCGAATTTATTCTATTATAATAATGTCGAAAAGACAAGGAATTTACGAATTACAAGGAAGCGCAAGTTATAATTTTTCTCCCGATTCAATTGTCCCTACCAATAATTTGATTAGAAGATGGATATGTGGTACCTCTTGCCGCAGTTCCTAGGCATTAGCCTCTTAGCCCTCTTATAGCTTAACCTCTTTGGCATCCGTTAATATGACGTCCGCCGCTTTCATAGCAATAATATGGGTGAAGAGCGCAGTGAAAAATCCAGGCACCTCGGGATACACTGAGGCATCGACCACTCGGAGGTGCTTGGCTCCGCGCACTCGGAATTTTCCATCCAACACCGCCAGAGGGTCCTTATCTGAGCCGATCTTAGCAGTGCAACAGCCATGATGACCGAACCAAGTATACTTGAGAATAAACTCCTCCAACTGTTCGTCCGTAGTGACTTCAGGGCCCGGCAATATCTCTTTGAAATCACCCTTCAATCGCATTGCCGTGTCCTTGCGGAGCGCTCTAATCTGATCCATCATGACGCGCATGTCTTCCCTGTCGTCTTGTGGGAAAAAGTTGAAGTTGATGGAGGGGGTGTCGAATGGGTCGGAGGATTTGAGTTGAACGCTGCCTCTGCTCCGGGGATGGCCCATGAAGATGATCCTGGAGGCACTGTTAGGAGGTCCGACTGGCTGGGTTTTGTAGACACCACGGAAATATCCGCCTGAGGTGAGTGTGCAGGTGTCTGGCTCGCGCAACTCTGGCCGAGATTTTCGAAGCCAACCTGTTAGACTTCCACCAATAATATAAGGGCCAACGTGACGCTCTGCAAATTGGCGATAGCAATAGTCGTCCATACTGGCTTCATACTGACAGCTTCGAGTGTCATTGGATGGGCCTTGGGTGGCAGCAGAATCGCCCACGGTCTGTATTATATAGGAGAGCAGATAGTGCTCTCCAAGGCTTTTCCCCACCCCCGGCAGGTGGACAATGGGGGCAATGTTGTGGGATTGCAAGTGAGGGCGGTCCCCAATGCCGCTCAGCATGAGTAGCTGGGGCGTGTTAAACACTCCACTTGAAACGATCACTTCACGGCGGGCTTTCGCAACTCCTGCGATGGCTTTGGCGCGATTTTGATCGCTGGAAAGCGGACTGGCTCTGTACAAATAAGCTCCCTTTCGATACGCCACCCCTCGAGCCACTTTGGCCTCGTCCAGGATTATCCGGGTGCCAAGGGTGTTGGTCCAGATGTGGAGGTTGGGATGACTTTTTGCGGCGTCGAGAATATACTTCACATAGTTTCCCCGCTCAAAGGTGTCCTTATCTATGTTCATAGGTATGCGAAAGTGCGATTCCAGATCCGCCCCAAGTTTGCCTTTGACATAGCCATTGATATCGTGGAGAGGATCGCCGGGAAACGCGCTGAACACTTTGAACAAGTGCGGGTGTGCATCGCGCAGTTGGTCCATATCCTTAACATCAGCGGCGCGGAGAATGTCCAAATAGCTGATGGGGAGCCACCCATTTTCGCCGTGAGCACCGGGAGCTGCTTGTGAAGGGTATAGATTTTTCTCGATCAACTTGAAATACTTTCTCATTTGTGGCTCGGAAAAGGTGGGATCTTGGGTCACTCGGACTAGCAAATCGAAGTCGCGTTGATTGGGGTAGATGTAGGTCATGCTGTTGTGCGTGGAGCAACCTCCTAATGTGCCTGTCCTTGGGTAATAGCCATCCCCTTGATACTGAGTAGTGTTCGGTGCATAACGCTCTGGGAAGTATTCGAAAGCAATGGCTGGATCATGGACAGCGCGTTTATTGAGTCCAGGTGTTCTACTATAGTTAGAGTAGTGTAACGGTCCCGCTTCCATCAACAGCGTGGTGTACCCAGCCTTGGCAAGCTCTACAGCCACCACCCCTCCGGCCGTACCTCCTCCCACCACTATGTAGTCGAAAACCTCGTTCTCGGTGTTCTGGTATTTTTCAGCGCCGATACTAGTAATGAGGCATGCAAACAATACTATCGTCAATAGATACAGCATGGTACCCTCTCTACTCTAAAACTGGGAAGTATCGGAGTCCCGATTTCGCGCTATTTATAGTACTCTCGGAAATAAACATCAAGTATTTGCCACCTAGGCAAGTTTCGACTAAAGAAACTCCCGAAAAAAATAATAGCGGACAACATTGAGATACCTCCAGCGCTAGTATCAATATTTCGAGAGCCCAGGAGGGAAATCAGCTTACGAAAAGTTGCAGGATGATTACACCCGCGTTTCGGAGTTTCCAATGCCAAATGTATATATCCTTTGATTACTTTCAGATCGCAAGTTTTGCAATTAATACACTACTTACAAGCCACACTATTTGTTTGTTCCTATCCCGGCATCTTTAGAAACCAAGGGAAAGAAGTTGCGAGTAATCTTTGCACCATTGCTCTACAAATTTTCGCTTTCCCTTAGACAGTGTTTAATATTCCCACAGTTTTGATCTTAAATCACTTCTGTTCAAAAGAAAAAAAAAAAAAGAAATAGGTGAGCTAATGATTTTGCAGTTCAATCATTTTCGGTATGCTCGAGTTCAACCGTTACACTTACCTATTCGCGAACATGTCAGCGTTAGAACAGTGAGAATTCTACACAAAAGATCTGAATGTTCTATCGTCCACTGGAACCTGATTTAAACTGCAAAATAATTTGAACAGTTGGTTATTATATTTTCCATCTTCGAGCATAATTGATTAGAGATTGAGAAGGGGATATTAGTCATTTTTAGGTAAAGTAAACAATTAGAGACGAAAGGACACGTGCAAAATGAAAGCAATCATTTAAAAGTTGCTCCATCACGGGTCGGATGACGAAGTGGCTTCTAGGTAGTGACAGTGGTGAAATAGGGCTGTATATCCAGCTTGTGAATTGGTTTTTTCAATTACCGTGAATGATCATTATTTATCCTTGGTACTCGGGTTTACTTGGAGCGTATCATTCATCGTTCGTGCAGATTTCGTGCACGTATTCACGAAAAGCTTTGCGGCAATTTTTTCTGAAGAATCCATCAAATCTATACAGGGATAATCATTAACCAGCCACGAGCGTTGATCGGATCCGTAGTCTTGGAAATGTGTACTGAGAGGACACCAGATGTATTACGAGCGGAAAGCGGTTGCGAATGCTCGTGCATTCTATAAATGCCTCCTGATACTCTTATAGATCCATTGTCCTCTATATTCACAATAGACACCACCTGAACCAGAGACACATGTCTAACCCTTCTCTACTAGCAGCGCCTATTGTAGTATTTTGTTGTTTTACCAATGCGAATGTACGTGTGATATGCCATGTATTAATACTTAATAAATAATGTATTAAGCTTCAATATTGGAAATGAGGATTTTGTTAAGAAAGATAATTGCCAACATTTATCTATTGAGCAGATGTATTATAAGGGAGTTAATTATTCTATAAACTAAATAGTCACTTGTTGGGAGGAGCGCACTGAATGTCACGCGTCCTCGAATTTATACACGATTCCGTTTTGTCACTACTTAAGATGAAGCTTTTGTGAACTATGGTAATCTGATGCGTTAAGATGATTCAATTTCAACACTGTCGAATATTGCTTGGATTATCATAAGGGCGACATCCACTTAGCTACCTCCTATTTAGCTTAATTAGTCGAATCATTAGGAGAGGCCTCGTCTTCCGACTCAAAGTAGCTCTCAGAGAGCTTTTTCTGGTCTGCATCGATCGATTGATCCCGATAAAAGGAGGTGAGAGGGTTAGTCTTGGTCACCTGGCTCAATCCAATATCATTTTTCACGACACATTGGCTGGCTTTATACTCGTCAAAATCGTATTTGGCTACGAGCTCATAACAAGTGTTAGTGAAGACGGCCCCTACATCATGCAATAGGGATCAGATAATCGGCTTATTAAATCGATATAAACTAGAGGCATACAGTAAAGGGTATAGGGTAAAATGGTAAAATTCGCGCGGGACACATCAGAGGCTGCCACAACGATATAGGAGAAGAGGACGAGCGTTGGAATCCCAGTGGCGGCGGCCAGATTCTGAGCAGTAAAACGCTTATTGAAAATGCCACGATGGCTCCTGAACCAACCAAACATGGTTCCTCCAAATAGCACTGCACCAACGATGGCGTCCACAGCCAGTAGTGGCAGAAATACTTTTGGCAACCACAACGTCACACAAATACCAATGATTCCCGAGGATATATCCTTGAAGTTAGCGAGGCCGTAGGCAAAGAGTCCGATTTTCAGAAGGATAACTATCGTGCTTGCACTGATAAGTGCAATCAGAAGGTTACGCCCCTCTAAAAACGCCTGTAAAATTTTTGATAAAACTAGGAGCTGGACTGTGAGGGTGGCAATTAGTGCGGTGACCAAGATAAACACAGGCTGCCAAGAGCAGGGGATATCAAATAAGAGATGCTGGGCATAGCCAATTGAGCCTGCAGCAATGGCTAATACAGAGACTAGTGTGCCTGCGGCATAAGTATAGTGGCGATGGGAGAAAAGGTAGCGGATACTCTTTGTTAAGCTGACTAGAAATAACGAAACTGTGACCATGTAAAAGAGAGTGTCGATATTGAGTTCGCGCGAATCATTTTTATTTATTCTGACATCCATTGATCCGAGAAAGAAAGGGAGGGTATACCGGGAGGGAGAGGGAAAATAAGTGGAAAAGCCAAGAGAACTACCAAGAGAAAGGATAATAAGGGAAAGCTGTTGTCTTTCGTTCTCTCCTCTGAAACAACGCTCCCACTCCCCCGCCTCAAGGGCTTATTCACCCCTTATTTTTCAATATCTGTTTATCTCCTAATTCAAATTTGGTTTCGTTCCGCTTATAGTTCGAGCCATGGAACCTAACTCAAAAGTGCGCCATGAGAAAATAAGCTATTTCCTGTCAGCGCAAATAGAATGCACATGTGTTTAAAATTGAGGAGCTCGCGAAGAGATCTGCTTAGACTTCGCTTTAAGCTTGTGAACAAATTCTATCCTGGTATTCAATTTACGAATAAGGAGAGAATTTGGCCAATCAAATTTCCCCACATTGAGGCAGTTTTTTGAATCAGTCAAGCTTTGCGCTATTCTCTAGGCCATCTAAGGTAATGGTCGAAGACAGTGCCAAAACATGAACATTTCATTTGAGCGAGATATCACCATTTTTCTTCGAGAGTTGCCCATTCAAGCTTCAGGTCTAAGGGCTCTAAAATTAACCAGATTTGTTTTTTGTTTTATTGTGATAAAGTAGGTCCTATTTCGTACCAAGCTGTCTAAAATTCTATTGTTACGAAAACGGGACCACAAGTCCTCGTTTGGGTAATTTGTGTTGTTTGTCAGATCCGAGAGCTGCTCCTTACCACACCAATGGTTCTGCAGGAGATACGGTTAAGATTCATTCAATTAATCTTAAGTAGAGTTCATGACAAATATTAAATTAATGAACAATGGTATCTATGATTTAGGGTAGGTTGCTTCCACTTCTATATTCCGCAGAGAGACCACCGGTTGTCTGCTGTTGTATGCTGCTGATGGTTGAAGTCAGTTGGAGCCGTACCAAATTGCAAGAGACTGAGGCTAATGATTATGAATAAACATAATAAGATATCACAGCCACTGGGTATGGGATGGCTATATTTATGGCACAGCCTCATCGTGATTAATAATGAGACCCCACTTACTTGCGAGAAATAGAAGGATAGTGATGAAAGAGTAAACTGAGAGATAGTACACAATCAGCTGGATAGCGATGTCTAGGAGAGTAAGAGTGATAAAATGGAGGGCCCCGTCCCGAAATATCCTCTGCAGGACCTTGTTTTTGAAGTTGAAATCCCGGATGTGGTTGTAGATTGGCCACAGAAAAGTACAGGAATAAAAGGTGTATTTGATCACATCGGCAGCGCAAACGAATGCTAGAGGATTCCCTTTGAATTTCGGAAAACAGCTACCGAAGGCCGTGGTCTGAGTCTCCTGCGACAACAGGCGATAGAGGTAGGCGGCCAAGCATGTGAGTTCTAGCACGATCCCAACGGCCAAGATCGTTTGGCTTCTACGAGGATTTATCCCCACGGCTTTTCGCATCAATATTAGTCCACAGCACGCTGTCGTGGCCCATAGCCCCATATTGATGAAGGGATAGACGAGATAGCATTGAGTGTTGGGTAGAACCAGGTAGCCTACCATTGCTGCACTGAAATGGATCATGCTGCATGCCGACATTGCCCAACATAAACCCGTCAAAAGCGTTCGTTTTCGGCACAAAAACAAGTGTGCCGAGAGGATGAAATTTCGCCCTAATTGCGCCCCAAACAATCCATAGAGAAATAGCGACTTTGCAGAGAGGAAAAAGAAAGTGAGGTATAAAGCGAATTAACTATCTGTGCATAGAATTAAAAGCTTGCACCTACTAACCCAGACCTGTGTGTGATACGTGTTCAGAGGGAAAACAAACACGTCCATACTACTGTATGTCTATTCGAATAGCAATGCACTCAGTAAGAGTTAACGAGGCTGTAGCAACAATGAATGAGACTAAGAAGATAAAGCGCTCGGTCGATGGAACGTTTACGATATTATGACAACGCTTGATGGGTGTTGATTCCCCGGTCAACTCTAAAGCTCTCTCACTATCCTTTGTGTTCAGTAAAGTACAACCTTTTATCGTGTAAGGTTTTCGAAGCTGCGAGAGTAAAGTGACTCACAGTAAAATAGGGATAGCCGAAGACATTTTGTATTGCACAACGTTGGGAACGCGAATTTTTCAGGACAAGCATATAGATTAAGTTTTATTTTTAAGCTCCCAGGGAAAGAAATAAGCTCTCATACAAATTAAACCACCAGAGGGAGCATTCTATTGGCCCATGAGAAATTCGAGCTCGTAGACTTAGGTTGAAAGGTCATGCAGCCTCAAATCGTTGTCCCTTGAGCTTGAATATGTAGCTCTATCTATTTCGAGGTAAGAAGCTTCCCTTTTCTCTTAAATATTAGACGTCTTCTCATTCTCTTCGCAATCCATAACCTTACTTCTCCGTATTTATTTTTCTTATTTTATTATACCCTTTTCTCTGTAATCCATTGTTCCCTGCCAACATTATTTAATTGCTTCAATTTCTAGATTTACTTTGTATTAATCATTTAATCCATGGCACCCAAAAGCAAGGCAATAGCCCTCGCACTTGCGTTATGCAGTGTCTGTTCTGCGTCCTCCTCTCCCGTTCAGTTCACCTTCCCTGGTGAGCAAGAAGTCCTAACCTATGGACGCCTCACCAATATTATGTTGGACTATGATCCGTCTTTTCAAGGCGCTTTGTCTTTTGATTTCGCCCCATGCGGGTCTTCCAATCGCTCCAATCACGAACTAATTGGTAAAGCAGTTGCATCTGAGGACGACCAGCCCAACAAATTTGTATGGAAGATTCCTGAGAATGCTATTACTGAGGGCGACCAATGCGTACAGGTCTACGACGGTGTCGATACCCTACTTGCTCAGAGCCAACCTCTTCATATCGGCCAGGATTTATCTAAGAGAGATCTCCCATTCGGTTATTATGATGCCTCCGCACACTATGTGAAGCGCCATGATAAGTTTGTTGCAGACCATAAAAAGAAGAAGAAGGTCGGTATTGTGGGGGCAGGAATGGCTGGACTCTTCTCCGGGTTACTCTTGGAGAGCGTGGGGATTCCAGTGGAAATCCTCGAGGGCAACGATCGTGTAGGAGGACGCGTGTACACCTACGATTTTGGTGACGGTGAATTCCAGTATGGTGAGTTGGGTGCTATGCGTATCCCTTACACCGCCAAGGATGGAAACCAGACTGTCCGCATCCGTGAGCACAAGATCATCTTCGACCTCATTGATTATCTTAACAAGAACTGGGCCAAGAGCAATCGCGACAAACAACTCGAAGTTATCGATTTCTTTACTCCAGGCCCGAAGTAAGTGAAGCGATTGAGGCATACGTATTTGTGCGGACACTCTTCCTCAAGTGGTTGGCTAATCATGCTTTGGATATTACTTTAATTTAACTCTAGCCATTACAACTACTTTTATGGGGGTAAAACAGCGGATGGTCGCATCCCTACCAATGCCGACGTGGCGAAAAACCCACGTGTATCTGGTGCCCCAAAGGAGTTGTTCCGGGACGGATCTGCCGATGATCTTTGGATCAAAGCTTTCACTATGCATTGGCCTCGGCTTTTTAGCGACTTCTACAAAGCACGTGATGAGGTAACCAAAGAGCATGTCTCCGTGCAACTTCATATTTTATTCTAATTTCATTTTGGCTGTAACCAGTTTGCGAAAGAGAAGGAGGACGGTCACTCCATCGTCACTTACATGCGGAATGTCCTCGGCTATGGGGCAGATCAGGTGGATTTGGTGGACTCTCTTGTGCGCTGGACGGCTCACAGCAACATTGGCTACATTGATATGTTGTTAGAGACTGTGATGTTCCGTGCCAACGGCTACAAGACGATCAACCATGGCATGAACAGGCTTCCCAGAGCAATCGCCTCTCTCTTGGGTAAGAAGGTTCACCTTAATTCCAAGGTTCGCAAGATCAAAACCAAAGACGGCAAAGTCATGATCGGGTACAAGAAGAACAAACAAGGGGGATACACCTATCGCAACTACGACTACTCCATTATTACTGCGCCCTTCTCCATTGTCCGCAACTGGGAAATTCCCAAGTTCTCCTGGTACTTGTACCGTGCCATCTGGGGTACCCCTTACCAGCATTCTTGCAAAGTATTTATGCAATTCAGCAAACGCTTCTGGGAGGAGGGTGAACGGCCTCTCAAAGGCGGATGTTCACGTACCGACATGACCAACAAAATGACATGCTATCCTTCCCAAGATCCAGGAGGCAAGGGTAAGGCTGTATTGCTCGCTTCCTACACTGTCGCAGAGGACGCACGCCCTATTGAGTCTATGGCCGATGATCAGCTTGTCGAGCGTATGCTTGATAACTTATCCGAGCTCCATGGGAGAAAAGTACATAAGCTGTTCACGGGCAAATGGGTCCGCCATTGCTTCAACAACGACGAATTCTCGGCTGGCGCATGGGCCGGGTTCCAGCCAGGCCAGCACGAATTGTACATACCCGCCATGCATAATGTCGAGCATAATATTGTCTTTGCCGGCGAGCACACCCATATCCTGCACGGCTGGATAACAAGTGCAGTTAGTTCGGCGGGCCGTGCCGTCGTGCAGCTGTTGGTAGAGATGGGCCACATTGACTTAGCGAAGAAAATCAAGAAGGAATGGGATTTGTACTTTGTGCATATTTAGAAAACTCTTCAACCTTTAGAATTTCGTTTATTTATTAATCGCCGTTGTGATATTTAATCAATTGTATTCGTGGAGATTCTACTTATCTGTTTCTCCTTTATTTTAAATTTTATATTAAAAGAATATGATCGTTTCTGATCTCCTGCAGCGCTTCAGTAGAAATGTGATTATTGTCTTGAATTGATGGTGATATGCTTTAGTTAAATATATTATAGGTTTTGATTAAGTAATTTTACAATTTTAACGTGGCCCTGCTTACATTTGAAGAAAGTATTTTGGTGAAACTTTCAAATACTTCTTGATATATAATTTGAAGAGAAAACCTTTCCAAACTAGAGTATGGACACGATGCTAAATCACATTAACCGATCTTATGAAGCTAAAGCTGTATAATATTTTAATTGTAATAGCATAATGATACAATGGCTTATTCCAATGTCCAACTAAGAAGATGCAGGAGGATTGTGCTTCATTTACTCATTTATTGAAAGACATCCAATTGTCTTGGTCTCACGTTCCGTTAACACAATGCCAAAGTACTTATGCAATACGTCTACGCGCTCTTGCTTGGTTTTCAATTATCGAAGCTCTACTATTTTACCATCACGCACAATCTTAAGTGTATCTTTGACTAGACATACTTTGCCGCGTAGATCCTTATCTGGGAGTGAAGCAGCCACAGTACTAATGAAGGGAGACACTATACGATACATACAAGGAGCAAGTTTTGTAAAGTCGGCGTAAACATACTCGTTATCAGTGAAAGTACATTGTGGTTGCCATTCCATCACTCCAATTCGTTTATAGTATAACACTCAGTAGTCGTTTGATTCTTCCGATGGTGGTGTACGTACATGTCTTCCGGACGCTGTTTTTAGGGGCTAGCGAACCAATTTGAATTCATCTCCATGCAACCCTTTTCCAGTAAACACCTGTAAATTTTAAGTGAGGATGACATGCTGGATTACATAAGACGATAAGACAAAATCAAGCTACCTCATTTTCACGCATTGGAAGAGGTTCGAAGATAGTATTCGGCCAGAAACCAGAATCCATCAACAATTGGTTTCCTTCGTCATCAATCCAAAAGGAATTCATATGGATTAGTGCTTGAAATTCATCTGCAGGCCGCTCCGAATCGACCAAATTTGCAGCAATCCTGGTAAAGCCAGACCAGACAGGGTCATAATTCAGGGCACGAAGTACATAAGAGCATATTATTTTCATAGCAATTTCCGCCGAATTCTCTTTCCATTATCTTGTAGAAGAGGTCAGCAGTATCAAGGCTAAACCGCAACTCTACGAGTGGCGAAGGATGGGAAATAAGAAACGAGATGGAACCAGCAAATTCCGCAGGGATATCACCGGACGCAGCCTGGTTATTTGGACGTGCGGGATCAAAATAGTGTACACCAACATTATCAAAGGGGACGTGTGTTTGATGTGCCCTAAGCAATATCTTCGATGTTTCAAGGTTGGGCCCGGGTAGTATAATAGGGACATTTTCCATATTTGATGAATTCGAGATATCATTACAGCTGGTGCTGGTCGCTCTCGAAATTAGTTTTCCCTCAACCAAGGATGGCCTCACACGCTTAAAGTATTTCAATAGTTGTTCTTCGGTAAGCTTGGGTGGTTTTTGATATATGATCTCCATAATCGATTTCTTGATGAGGGAATGAAAAGGTATTTAAATAGATTGAGTATGTAAACAATTGCTTAGATATCTTTTTTAATGTCGATTCCCCTGCACTGTTTAAAGTGGTACATGGCACAATTCGTACTGATTTGAGTTGAAGTACATGATGGATACGCTTATATGTGGCTGAGCAGTAATACGGCGACGTTAACCTTCTGATTTCCCATAGCTATTTATCAGTTTTGAATATCTGCCTTTTTTTGAAGCTATGGAGCTTAACTGAAAATATCCTCATGAAGTTAATCGTTAAAGGTGAATCAAAGGTCACATGCCTTTGTGCAGATTATAGCCAATTGCTGGCAGAAGTTATAGAACAATTAAGAAACAGTAATAGTAGAATAACCAGACACGACAGGTACGACAAGCAAGAGACAGTAATGAGAGACAGTAATAATGGGAAGATCAGACACGACAAGCCAGAAGTAATACTAATGGAGAGCATAGACATGACAAGCAAGGCTCAGAATTAGTGGAGAGTCCAGATACATTTTTTGTGCTGGTGTGGGGGTTACGGGATTCGAACCCGTGCCATCGAGACGGCTCGTTTCCTATCTGCCAGCAATGTATACTCAATAGTTTTTATTTATAGAAAAGAGAAGACGAAGATTTAAATATCAAAATTATATTATTTCAACTTATAATATTGAATTACCAAAAAGGAAAAAGATCAAAAATGATGATTGGAGAACCCGGGTATCGATCCCGGTGCCTCTCGCATGCTAAGCGAGCGCTCTACCATTTGAGCTAGTCCCCCTCGATGAAAGTTGTGAGGAAATTTGGAACTAAATGGATCAATGGCGCAGTAGTAGAGAATGGAGGCTTAGCTTTTGTGACTTGATCGCTTTTATTATCTTTATTTCTTTAACTGAGAGAATATTTAATATTATACAGTTGTTTATTACGCCAACCTTATTTTATGATAACTTTATTATATAGAGATGATGCCATTTTATTACTTTTATTATTTATATTTTTCCCTATGTGATACGTTAACAACAGTATAAAAAGACCGATATTTCATTTATAATAAAAGATGTGCTATTTGGTGTTGAGATAGAACCGGATTAGTTTACAATCCACTTTGTGTCGTTTATTAGTCTTCTGAAGTGTTTAAGGAAGGACAATCAAGAGCTTAGGGATAGCTAGAGGATTGTCAAGATAAATCTTATTAGATATATATTCGACGTAACATTTTGTTACCGGCGAAAGGAAGTTTGTGTGGAGGGGTATCCGGATCTTGATAGAAATAAGAGATTTATCTTAATTATTCAGGGAATTGGTGTTGAACATTAAAATAAACCGAAGGGTTTAAATAGAATTGTGATCAAAGGAGAATAATTCTCACCGGTGTTCAAAGATGAGATAGATATGACAACAAAGTATCAATCAACATCAACAAGATAGCCATGAAGGAGTATAAGAGTAACCACGAGGGCGGCGAGTAACCACGAGGGGTCGGCAACGTAGCGGTAATCAATTCTATTGGCTGCTCTACTTGAAAGATATCGCGCTTTCTGAATGTCTATGTGACTTTTTTTTTTGATCAATCAATGGAAACTTTTATTTAATTTCCATATATTACATGAAGTTAATGTCAATGGACTTAACATAACGAGATATAGGTCCTTGATTGATAGACGTTCAATCGATATGCGTGTATCGTAGTTGTCGTGAATAGCATGTACGTGAAACCAATGTTATCTTTGTACTTATCGTAAGGGCGATCTTTTTCAATAATCAAGACTCAGCTTCTGATCAAGTGGATAGCAGCCACAAACTAAGAGTAAGTGCTGGTGGGTGAAGTGGGATTCGAACCCACGCCGTTCTCATCGGCATCCCAGGGATAGTCCACTACACTAACCCTCCCCCGAATGTCTATGTGACTGCCTCTGTGACTTCCCCGTACAAAAACTAATTATCTCGTAACAAACCCACGTAATATTTCGTCGAGGGGGACTAGCTCAAATGGTAGAGCGCTCGCTTAGCATGCGAGAGGCACCGGGATCGATACCCGGGTTCTCCAATCATCATTCTTGTTTCTTTGTCTCTATGTTTTTTGTCCTTAATCAGAAATTATTTAATGTAGTAGAGATTAATCGTGGCCAAACAGAGAGGTCCTAGAGTGATACTCTTCGTAACTTCTTTATCAAATATACGGAAAAACATTGTTACCGTGCGTGACACCGTTTTTTAGATAATATCAATTGAAACTTTATTTTGCTGGTAATTAATTAGGCTAAATGTTTGTAGAACTGCTATTCTCAAGCAAACTCCTCAAAAAAAAATGTGTTAACAAGTTTTGAGTTCAGATTGTTATTTTAAGAATTTGCGTTTTTATTGTTAGAGGGACTAAACAAACAGATGCAAAAAAAATCCAATGTTTGCAGAAAAAAGTACGACGAACTAAAGTGGCCATTTATATGAATTTACTCAGAACTGCCTAATAAAGGAGCAGAAATCTTTTCTCATAGTTCAGTGACCACACATAGTCGTGTTTTCTGTATATAACAGGAGGCGTGGGCAAAAAAAGGTGAAAATGACCTAGAATAAAATGAAGCTTGAGCTAAAAACAATAGTCTTGTGCATAATGATACAATAATAGTCCAAAATTAGTATGGAATTGACTTGGCCGATGATTCATAATGCAGAGGAGTTGGGGAGGTTACATAGCGAGATGGCGGAATCTATTACAAGAAAAATGAAAGTCAATCGGAGGCTTAAATAGAAGATCCCCCATTTGAGTGTCGTGACTCAGGCATCATGGCGACTTTCATTAGCGAAAGCTTTGATTCTGCGCGATATTCTGATAACCGGCCAGACTATACCGATACGCTTTTTGACAGCATATATGCTTTTCACACCCGCAACGGAGGGACGGAGAACAAGTTCCGGGTGGCTCTCGATATTTGCACTGGAACCGGAAAACTAGCTCTTCGGCTAGCAGAACGCTTTGAGTCAGTCTATGCAATCGATATATCAACCAAAATGCTAGAATCCGCTACCAAACATCCCAATATCCAATACTCTGTTAGCACAGCCGAGCACCTGGAATTTATGGATAACAGTGTCGACCTGATCACCATAGGCCAAGTATGGAGTTGACACTCCTTCCAGAGACGAAGACCACATTTAACTCTGATGCATGATGCTATGTAGGCGCTGCACTGGGTCGATGCGAAACGGTTTTTTACCGAGGTGAAGCGGGTATTGCGTCCAGGTGGTACTCTAGCTGTGGTAGGGTATACATTCGGTGAATCTCCTGACTTGCTAAGCTTGAAAGATCTTGTCCAGGAGCTTACTGGTGAAACCATGGGAGATTATTGGGGTAATGTGCGCTCTTCCCGAAATTTCCCCAGCTTTTTCCATGACACATGTTTCCTTGCTTAGATCCCGAGATCAAGAGCCTTCTTGGGTATTATAATGATGTTGACTTTGGCTCATTTTTCACACATGTAGAAAGGCATTACACCCCCATTCGTGGGAAGCACTTCGTTCAGAAACAGATGACTCTCAACTCATTTTGCGACTATATTAAGACACTGAGCGTTTATGATCCATTCATGCGAGCCCATCCTGGCATTGAAGATCCTGTGGAAAAGACGATGGCGAGAATTTCTCAAGTGGAGGGAATGACCGACTGGGACAAGCCATTCTTGGCGGTGTTTCCTGCCGTTCTCATTCTCACCTCCGACGAGTAATTCGGTTCTGTTCCTGCGATATTACATAATTTTTGTTTGCTCGAGTTTTCCTTGAGCAAAGTGTAATAGAAAATGGTTGCTAATTTTGGATCTAAATTTATCCACAATGGGCTTAATATCTTTCTGTATTTGCCAGAGTTGAATGAAATGAAACATCCTCTCTCTAAACTCTGTCTTTGCTTGATCGGTTATTTAATATAATGAGAGTATATCTTTAATCTTCAAAACGGATTAGTTGCCTTGAGTTCTCTTTAAAATAGTTTACTTTATTCTCTTATTATTCTCGGTTCTTGTAGCGGCCACTACTCATGCAGGGTATGGAATTATGGGCAATAATACATTCAACTTGGCCAATATAAATGAAGGGGCACTTCAATATCAACATTTTGCCAAAATTCTTTGTAATAATTCATACGAGCTGCCAAGACATTAATAGCGTTTATAAAAATTACAAGTTCCAATATTATTATAATAGGTTTGGCATATTGAAGCTAAACTATTCGGACGGAATTAATTTTTTGCAAGAAGAAGAATCGGAAATTTCAAAGTCACATAAACCGAGCATGAGTCAATGATTTTTCTAATATAAAATTGGTTGTCTAGCTGTAGAATTCGAATCGTCATAATATCTTATTTTGGACTATGGCTACATTTTCCAACGCAGATTTCGACTCGACTCGGTACTCGGGGTATCGCCCCTATTATACCGAGGCTGTCTTTGATTTAATTTATGAATTCCATTCTCGTGAGTCGAAAAATAAGTTCGAGGTGGCGATCGACATTGGCTCAGGAACGGGACAAGTGGCAAGGCATCTTGCACAAAAGTTTGACGCAGTGCGTGCTACAGATGCATCTGCAAAGATGCTAGAGTCTGCTGTGCAGCATCCCAAGATTCAATATTCAGTTGGGAGAGCTGAGCAGCTTGAATTTGAAGATGAGAGCGCCGATCTAATTACAATAGGCCAGGTATAGAAGCTTCCAGCTAGACTAGAGTTATTTGAAAGTTAATAGCTGAGTTCTTATACTCTGATTTTGCACCTGTGCATTCCAGGCCATCCATTGGGTCGACACGAAAAAGTTCTTCAGTGAGGTGAAGCGGGTATTGCGACCGGGTGGTACGCTCGCAGTTATTGGATACACCTTCTGTGCATCACCAGACTTGCCAAGTTTGCATGAAATAGTAATGAAATTGGGCAATGGAATCCTGAACGATTACTGGGGTAATAAGTTTTTTGTTGGACTAATACAGCTTCCATGCGTTTTTATTAATGCTATCTGACCTTCTTCAGAGCCCGGAAGGCTTCTAGTAGACAATTACTATCGCGATATCGACTTTGGATCTGCTTTTTCGCACGTAGAACGTCACACAACTACCGCATTGGACAAGAAGCACTTTGTCGAGAAAGAAATGACGCTCAATACATTTTGTACCTACCTTAAGACGTGGAGCGCCTATCACAACTTCATGAAAGCTCACCCAGGCGTGGCAGACCCAGTTGAGGAGGCCGTGGCTATCATTGCTCAAAAGGATGGTGTTAGCGATTGGGACAAGCCATTCATGGTGGTCTTTCCTGCCGTTCTTATCCTTGCCTCCAAGATTTGAGATTCTTGAGTCTTGTTTTTATATCTGTTTACTTCAAGTCGTCTTGTCAATTAAAGGAATGTTATATCATGAATCCGAAGCGTGAAAAATCGTGTGTAAATGAGCTGAACTAGAATTTGGCATGCAAACTCAAGGTTAAATTTGATACTTGGGTATGATCATAAGAGATATCACCGAACATCATTATGCCTGAAATAGAGCACGTTTGGCGCATTTAGATGGGTGTCCCCTTAAAAAATATAGGGAAATAGGCGACTCCAGATCTGAATAGATAGACTGAATATAGAATAGAAGAATCATTATTTCAGAGCCACCAGCAGCAGATTAATGTTTTGTTTGATGAACTCAATATTAAGGGTAATAAATTTTGAAAACTTTTTAAATATCAAAATTTAGAAATTCAATTTTAAGATAATTGCTTATATAAATGAAGTAAGCATTATGGTAAGCTTTATGATAGATTAACTAATACAAAATTGCTATTACTGGGAGATTTGTAAGTTTTGAATGCGGTGTTTGAGGAGCAACTACATGCAATTGTAATTCTTTTGCACTAAAAAATATATTTCCTGAGATGGATATATATAGAACTATTAACTCTCAAGGATTGGCTATTATGCCAAAGATTTCTCCGGGAGAATTTGATGAAATTTTAGATATTTCAGATATTTTCTAATTTTCTGGTTTTGAGAACTCCCTAATTGATCTGTCTAGCTGTGGAAATTGAGTCGGCAGAATTACTCGTATTTTTACTATGGCTACATTTTCCAATGCTGATTTTGACTCCACTCGGTACTCGGGGTATCGCCCCTATTATACCGAGGCTGTCTTTGATTTAATTTATGAATTCCATTCTCGTGAGTCGAAAAATAAGTTCGAGTTGGCAATCGATATTGCCACAGGCACGGGTCAGGTGGCAAGGCATCTCGTTCAAAAGTTCGACGCAGTGCATGCTACAGATGCATCTGCAAAGATGCTAGAGTCTGCTGTGCAGCATCCCAAGATTCAATATTCAGTTGGGAGAGCTGAGCAGCTTGAATTTGAAGATGAGAGCGCCGATCTAATCTCGATAGCCGAGGTATAGAAGCTTCCAGCTA
>NW_027192220.1:271492-272864 GCF_041956535.1 Calcarisporiella thermophila
GACTAGAGTTATTTGAAAGTTAATAGCTGAGTTCTTATACTCTGATTTTGCACCTGTGCATTCCAGGCCATCCATTGGGTTGACACGAAAAAGTTCTTCAGTGAGGTGAAGCGGGTATTGCGACCGGGTGGTACGCTCGCAGTTATTGGATACACCTTCTGTGCATCACCAGACTTGCCAAGTTTGCATGAAATAGTAATGAAATTGGGCAATGGAATCCTGAACGATTACTGGGGTAATAAGTTTTTTGTTGGACTAATACAGCTTCCATGCGTTTTTATTAATGCTATCTGACCTTCTTCAGAGCCTGGATGGCTTCTTGTAGACAACCTTTATCGCGATATCGACTTTGAATCTGCTTTTTCGCACGTAGAACGTCACACAACTACCGCATTGGACAAGAAGCACTTTGTCGAGAATGAAATGACACTCAATACATTTTGTGCTTTCCTTAAAACAGGGAGCGCCTATCACAACTTCATGAAAGCTCACCCAGGCGTGGCAGATCCAGCTGATGAGGTCGTGGCTACCATTGCTCAAAAGGATGGTGTGAATGATTGGGACAAGCCATTCATGGTATTCTTTCCTGCCGTTCTTATCCTTGCCTCCAATAAGTGAGCTGTTTAAGCTTGTTATTTTTTCCATTGTACTTTGAATCAACTTGTCAATTAAAAGTGTTATATTATGGATTTGATGCGTGAAGACTAATTGTAAATGAGATTGTATTGGAATTTGTCACAGTAAACTCAAGGCTAAGTTCGATGCTCAAGTATGGTCATAAGAGATAGGAGTATCCCTTAATACCTAGCACAATTATGTCTGAATTAGTGCATTTGGATGGGTGTCCACTTGAAATAATATAAGGAAAAAAGGAGGTTCCAGATATGAACAGAAATACTAAACATAGATATGTAAGAATTAACGTTTCATAGTTATCAGCAATCGATTAGTCTGTAAATACTGTGGGTAAAAATCCTCGAAATCACTATAAATAAATAGAATTTCTTTTTTTTTATGATAGTTGCTAATGTAAATATAACACGTTTTATGACAAATTTTACGGTAAATTAACAAATACACAGTTGCTAGGAAAATTGAAAGTTTTGAAAGAGGGGGCGAATTCATGCGATCGTAATTCTATTGCATCTAAAATTAATACCCTGAGATGGATATAAATAGAATTGTCAAATCTCGAGGATTGGCTATAATGTTAAAGATTTATCCGCAAGAGCTTTGAACAATGAATTTACAAAATGCTATTTATACTCAAGATTATTCTTTTTAGAAATTTCCTAGTGGATCTCTCAAGTTATAGAATTTCAAATCGCTAGAATACCCTTTTTTTTTTTTTACTATGGCTACATTTTCCAAT
>NW_027192220.1:273344-305921 GCF_041956535.1 Calcarisporiella thermophila
GGCTAGAGTTATTTGAAAGTTAATAGCTGAGTTCTTATACTCTGATTTTGCACCTGTGCATTCCAGGCCATCCATTGGGTCGACACGAAAAAGTTCTTCAGTGAGGTGAAGCGGGTATTGCGACCGGGTGGTACGCTCGCAGTTATTGGATACACTCTGTGTTCATCGCCAGACTTGCCGAGTTTGCATGAAACAGTATTGAAGCTGAGCAATAAACTCATGAATGGCTACTGCGGTACTGGATTGGACTAATACATCTTCCCTGCAGTTTTCCTAACGCTACCTGACCTTCTTAAGAGCCTGGATGGCTTCTTGTAGACAACCTTTATCGCGATATCGACTTTGAATCTGCTTTTTCGCACGTAGAACGGCACATGGCTACTGCATTGGACAAGAAGCACTTTGTCGAGAATGAAATGACACTCAATACATTTTGTACCTACCTTAAGACGTGGGGCCCCTATCACAACTTCATGAAAGCTCACCCAGGCGTGGCAGATCCAGCTGATGAGGTCGTGGCTACCATTGCTCAAAAGGATGGTGTGAATGATTGGGACAAGCCATTCATGGTATTCTTTCCTGCCGTTCTTATCCTTGCCTCCAATAAGTGAGCTGTTTAAGCTTGTTATTTTTTCCATTGTACTTTGAATCAACTTGTCAATTAAAAGTGTTATATTATGGATTTGAAGCGTGAAAAATTAATTGTAAATGAGATTGTCTTGGTATTTTGTCACAGTAAACTCAAGGCTAAGTTCGATGCTCAAGTATGGTCATAAGAGATATGAGTATCAGTGGAAATGTAGCACCATTATATTTGAAATTAGGGGCGCGTTGACTACACTAGAATGCATACGCCTATCTGCTTTAGAAATCGCGGAGAGTATAATCATGGAGCTTAAGTTCATTGCATATCCCAATTAAGAAGTAGCGGATCCTACATGCAAAGAACTGATTGAGCCATCAATGCAAGTGAATTGGAATATCGGGGACTCTATTTATTATTGCAATTATGGCACGCTTAAAACATAGGTGTGGGTGTACTTGAGCTTTTTCAACGGCTATTATTTCCCTCGGATATCTTGCGCACAAATATCAGAAACAACTCCCGCTTAAACCCCGCGTGACTGACGGGCAGGATTCCTATCACAGATCGAGGCTTATTTCGTAAGGTTGCACAACCTTTAGTTAGTATTCTCATTTGACATCTTGGTAGCTTGCCTATTCACCTGAATTTTTGGTGAGTCCTCGATGAAGTTTTGCCTACGCTTGTACCCGTGGGAAGCTCCACCAGTCCTCTTTCTCTGCTTAAACCGGTTTCCCATAGATCGCTGCATGATAAATCTATCCCAGACGCTACCACTCGATTTGTATATGAAATTTTCCTATTTTGGCTCGCTGACAAGCAATTTAGATTTGACCAATTCAAGCGTGGCAGTTATCCATTAGTTTGGATGGGATAAATTTGCATTTCAGCGCTCCTTTAGAAGCGCATGGCTGCTCAGGGCCATGCTTGGCAATCTTTTCATCCCTGCACCTCATCAAGCCTTGCATGTGCCGCGGTAAGACCTGAGCGTGGCTTGAACGACCTGAGCGGTCTGCAGCTCTGCATGTACTGTCAGAATGGCTCGCGCTCTTCGTGGGGTTGAGAGGCATTTTCTCCGCCAGCTTGGGCCCCCACTGTGGATATTCAGGCGCATGCAGATGAGGCTTTCTGACGCAACGAGCGCAGGTTTCAAGGCGATGAACCCCCCTCCCCTACCAACTGATTGAGGAGGTTTACAGGTGGGAAGAGGGCCAGTGCGGACAGCCTAAGAGAAGACATGGGGCCGATGCGAAATCTCGGAAACAAGATCCCGGTGATCGGTGGGGCGCCATCTAACCGGGAATATCCTGTTCAGCCCTTTTGCTGCTCGCCGGCCGCAAAGAGAGCCTGTCTCGCTCCCATATGGAATTAGGTAATATTAATGCAGGAGAAATTAAAAAGGAGGTGGGCCAATGGTTGGCCTGGGGGGCAGATCGTTTGTGCTCGTAGGTCGGCCGATAAGGTTTGGAATAAATTGAGAAACAGCTTAAATTTAGCAGAGCCACTGGAGTGGAGCCTTCAATTTCAGCTCATTTAGTGCACAGCTTCAGTGAGTGGTTGTGCCACGGCCGTGGGTTGGGCAAGGCGACTCAGAGCTGCGACACCGGTCAAACATTATGTTTCAGATCCTCTGGAAATACACAGGCCATTTAAATAGTCCTCCCCGCACGTCCTCCGCTGAATCTCTGGATTTCCCTGGCGTGCTCATTAACTCATTCGCTTACTCATTCGCTTGCTCATTCTCTAATTGCATTCTCTTGTTCGGGGCTATTTTCCTCTTGCTGCATAGAATAGCAGTCGCTCTAGGGCAAATACCGACAATAGAAGAGAAAAAATAAGATGAAAGCCTATCTATACGACAATCTTCCTGGGGACCAGAGGCTCCCTCATCAAATGCTACCTAGCTTTCCAGTCAGTATTGACGATTTGAGGCGGCTGGGCGTGCTTTACTATAAGTTGGATGGCATGGACGCCCTCGAGCGAGTGGAGGATATCTGTCAGGAGAGAGAATATAAAAACAGAGACGAGGTACCATTTTTTCATTGATCAAATTATTAGTCTCCTGCCCATCTTCTTAACTCACATTTTTGGTCCCAGATCACCATTTCAAAAGAGTACATGGGAGAAAAATACGAAAGTATGATATCCATATTCTTTGAAGAGTAGGTTCATCTGCTGTCTTTATCCTGGTTGAACTTTGTGCCCTGAACGGATTAAATCCTCTATAGACATATGCATGACGACGAAGAGATTCGGTATATCCTGGATGGTTCGGGATATTTCGACGTCCGCGATCTTTATGATCGGTGGGTACGCATCCGAGTAGAGCCTGGTGATCTTCTTATCCTGGTAAGCGTCCTGATCAATATCCCTCGGAGACTTCTCCCCTCACGACTTTTCCTTTTACTATGTGGTGAATTCAGCCGGCGGGAATATATCATAGATTTACACTCGATACGAATAACTATATTAAAGCAATGCGATTATTTAAAGAGAATCCTATCTGGAAAGCCATAAAGAGTAGGCATTCTTTCCACTTGGGGTTAGGGGCGATTATCACTAATATGCCAATTTTTTTTTTTTTCAGGACCAGCCGAAGACAACCCTGCGCGACAGGCCTATGTCAGGTCAATTGGCCTAATCATCAACACCACACCTGCATTCCATGATCCTTATGATGACGATCCCGACGATTTCCTCGAGAAATTACTCTATCCTTCAGATATGCATCTCCTCTGGAGGAACTACCGTGACCCATACATGGAAGATATACCACCAATGCAAGGAACCTATCACGCCTACAATCCAATGCCAAAAACTATCATCCACGACCGCGCTCGTGCCTCCTATAAATACCAACCGGGCTATTTGTCGGAGAAGCGTTGCTCTCCGCAAGACGACAAGCAAAAGAAGCATCGGTTGAAGTTACGCTCTTGTTTTGGGTTCTAAGTCCTTTTTTATAGCAGTTGATTTCAAGCGGTTTCTGTATTTTAATTAGCACTACGATTTTATTTAATTTTCATATCGCACTCTATTTCCTTAATCTCCGTTCCCTGATTTTCCTCGGTCACAAATTGCACGTATGAATATAGGTTACCATAGGTTTTCAATAGAACAGTGGTGATAAATATTTCACTTTTGAGAGCTTTGATTCTTGAAGTTTTTTCTTGATCTTAGTTTGAGGTGGAGAGATGCCCCGTCCTTCCGAGACAAAGCAAACAAGTTCAGGAGTTTCCCTTAATAACAAGAAACACGTATTTGTGCTTGAGTCTAGTGGTCGAGGCATCCTTACCCGTGATAATACGCATAACAAACATGAGTTGAATTCAACGATGAATGTTAGATACACATATAGAGATGATGATCCAATGGCATAACCATGGGGAAGAAAATTGGGCTACCTGCTCATTTTCATTTTTTCCTCTTGTGAATGCCATTTTTCTGATTATAAAGTGTATCTCTCTATTATTATTCACTGTAAATTAGTTTATAAATAGAAATCAAAATCGAAAGCATGGATGCCGATTATATGGAGGCGGATATGTCAAAGCTCATGCCTGCTGGCGTATGGTCTCTTGAATCTTGGATGCCAGCACATCCATCACTTCCATAATCCGCGAAGTTACGCGTATTCGTGTGGTCATTTCGTCGAGCTTTCCTTGGCGGTATTCGTCCAGCAGATCTTCAAAGTCGATCGGGTCACCAAAGGCAACAGTGACCGGCTTAAATAGCCGAGGAAGTAGTTTTCCTAGTGGTTTGACCTGATCCATTCCTATAGCGAGGATTCCCATAGTAATTATGCACAAAAATAGTGGTCAAAAAGGGGACGAAGAGTGAGATTGAGGAAGCTCTTGTTTTAGATCTCCCTACCTTCATGCCACATGGGAATGACTATAGGGGGGATCTCGGATTCCATGATCAAGCGACCTACACCCCACTTATACCGAATCCGTTCCAGAGTCTGGTTGACCTTCCCCTCTGGATAGATATGGACCTATACGAAGGGGGAAGTTGAAATGGAGTATCTCCGAGAAAAAAGAAACGCTCTGAAGATTACCCATTTTCCTTCCCCAAGTTTCTCGAGCGCAAAGTTCATTGCAGGCTGAAGAATTCCATTGCCCCGAATAGTCGGTATGGTTTGACCAAGAGCGAAAAACGTCGAAAATATCCTTTCATGTACGAATGATATGTCAAAACTATACTCTCAAGCTTATTCAGAAGAAACCAGGATGCATCTTACGGATTAGTGAAGCAGATATCTTGGGCCCCAAGTGTCCAACGCATGTGATGTAAATTCCAAAAAGCTCTGCAAGGAAGTATTCCCCATAATAGTGGGTCGTCAAGTCTGCAGAAAGGCAGTACAAGGATATGATTAATTGTAGCCATTAGGGAGGTAAATAATCCCGATGCTAATAAGTAAAGACTTACACCGACGTGTGGTTGGACACTAGGTGGAAAGGAAGAGAGAACAAGTGGGGTTAGTCCAAATGCAGCCTCGATATCAGTACACATTAAACCTACCTGTCACCAATGGCCGTTTCCGATTTGGATCCATCAATATGTCGAAAAAAGCCTCATGGCCATACAGTGTAGTAGTGGTGCACCATTTCAGAAACAGCTTGCAGGCCATCCCAACTGTAAAAATGATGCCTACACTTCCCACATTCCAAGCCCAGTTATTCTTTGGGAAATCAACGATCATTCTTTCGATGGCCGCTGTCTTCTCAGGAGTGATATCGTCGTGGGTGGATTGCTTACCGGTGGAGGGAGACGGGGTATATTGGGAGGCAGTCGAGAAACTAGTCTTGGCCTCACAGATGAGTGGAGACCGCATGGCGGTCGCCATGTATTTGACGAAAGTAATCGCACCAATACCCGTTGCTACTCGGATCCTGATGCTAGCGAACATCCTACAATGATATGATTTCAACCGGATTGAAGCACGATTTGTTATCGATCTTGCATTAATTGCCGTGCCTTGTACACACCTTTGACACTAAAAATGCATTTTCTCGATACTCTGGTTAGCTTTATTCTTATTACCAAAACTCCCGCCAGAATATAATTTCGATTCCACTTCATTGGCAGAGGGACAGTCCGGCCAAACGGAGCCACACAACTTCAAATCAAAAACTTATGGTTCAATTGAAGTATTATTATTTGTTGTAGGAAATAGGTAGCCCATGGGACAAAAGTTACGGCGAGATATTTACAACATTATTTAAATAAAGTGGAGGATACCTTGGGTATGTCTGTAGAGGAAGCTGAAATAAATTGCCTTAAAGGCCAAAGATCCCGGTAAAAATACGATATAGTCTCTGACCTATTCCAGCAAGGCCTCAAGCATCATTTAAACCCAACTTTGAGCATTCCGTCGGATAGAACGTGAAGGCTTAAATAGTCAATCCAGACTCGCTACTATGATTACTCGGGAGCCAGCACCGACGATACTAGCGGAGAAAACATGTTTTGGTCCAGTTCGCGCAGGGCCGTTAAATCAGCCTAAAGATTGGGAAGCGTTCAGGTCAAATAGGCAGAGAAGATAGCGATTCATTATTTATCTGGGAAAAATACCTTTATGGTCTCCCCGCAAACGGCGTGCAGCAGGCTTACAATGTCACAAAAATTTTTCTTCAAATTCCCCATACCATCCTGATATTGAACTTGACAATAAATGTACCAAAACTCATAGAATTAGAAGTCTGTGGTAATGAACAAAAAGGGTCTCAAACTTACTCGAGAGGGCATCTTGCGCGTTTTCATGTTCGAATTCTTCTATCCGACTCCACGATTCAGCAACAATCCTTAAGACTAGCCCTCGATAGACAGGTATTCTATAATTAAAAGACTCGAATTTACGATGGTTCATGACAAACTGATATTGGTAAAACAGTTTACCTTGGCCAGCCCATCTTAATCGCAGTGTCGAGTGCTTTCACGCATATCTCATGTAACCTTAATACCTGGCGTTTCATGGAATCTGCGCCAACAAAAGGTACTTGAGCTGTGTCAAGCAGAATTTCAAGCACGACCTTTCCCACACCATAGAATTAACTAGAGTACTGAATCGTTTCATCTATTAAACGGTCACTCACCTTCAGGTATTTTATGCTCACCATGCCTAGTTTTTCTATTAGTAAAGGTATCTGTTCCAGATATATTGCACGATAGGCTGGTTTATCGCCCGACATGCGAAGTCCATCTAAAGTCATCGCAAAAAGCTGGTCCATTTGCAAGAAATACCGCTCTGTGTCAGGAGGATTGGTGAGAATCACTAAGCGGAATAGTGCGGAAAACGTGTGCTGGATAAGAATATCAAAAGAAGGGTCATTGCGATAAGACAAGCAGGACAAAAGTGCCTAGTTATATAAAAAAAATAGACATCAGATATAATTTAACTTTAGCACTCGGCGCACTCATGTACCTCGTAGAACACACCGTCCAGTCCGCTTGCGGTGAGTTTGCTTGCGCTCACGTTTGAAAGCACATGAGAGAACATTCGTACTCCCAAGATTTTATACTGGATGTCATAGTCGTCGATCAGCGTCAGCAGCGGAGGAATCAGAAGAAAAAAAGCTGACTCGACATCAAATTGCTACCTCGTATAGAAAACAGCGTCAGGATAGGTACATTTGTTATTGAAGGGAAGCAAACCCCACCTTTGCCGCTAAAACGCAAGTTTCCATAATCGAAACTGTTTCAACTCGATCTGTTTTCCAGGGCTGCTTTTCATATAAATCCATCTTATTTTTCTCGACGTAACGGTTTCGTTTTTTCTCCATTGCGGGATGAGATTGAGTAAAATAGGGACGTATGTGGTGTTGCAATATCTGTGCGAGATAAAAGCCAAAGAGCGAGTTTATGGAATCATAATTCAACAGCTCTCGAAGCCTCTCCAGTATATCTAATGATATGGATATCATAAAAAAAGAGTGAATAAGGTCAGCTAAACTCGACAAAATGAAAAGAAAACAGGTTCGGGAGATAACACCATTCACAACTAGCACGATCTCCTTTGAGCTCCATTTGTCTCCTTTCCAGTATCCGGCACAGCTTGCAATGATCTTCCCTATCTTTTCTTGTCTCTCCTGTCCTTCATTGATAGGGATCAAGTCTGGGAGACCACTGCGTAATTGCTTAAAGGTTTCGAGAGCAGATTCTCGAAAGGGGGTGGGATGTTCTTCTGAAAAAAAGATCGGTGAGACTTGGAGTTTGGTGCAAAGCCTATCAATAGCATCCCCAGACTCCATATTGGTTCACTTTTGGATTCTTGCGCCGATCCGCGCGCGTTCCCTTCCAAAAAGTTATCGAAAATGGGTGTGACTGCCAAAGTGACTTTCGGATGGCCTCATGCAGAAAAGTTTATTATATACAAAAAATAAAACAGGTTATCGCCTGTGTCCATGCTGTAAAATTAACCTCCACCGACGTCGCTCCGACTGTGCTCGTTCTGCTCCTCATCCTTTCTCTCCGTTGCCTTTCCCTCCTCTTTCTTGCTCTCCTCCGCCCCTTCTCCTTCGCGTTTCTTCCGCTTCGCCAAGTCATCCTGGCTAGCCTTAGTGGCCAGATAGATCTGATATTCCTCAGCCATTTTGAACATGAGTTCCTGGATGCGGCGACGTTTCGTGTGGATTTTACGTGGCTGCCATTCGTGTTCCTTGTCTACTTTATTCTAATGGTTCGGGTCATAGAAGCATAATAGTCAGCTTTACCGAACCAGTTTGAATGATACTTTTTTAAAGCACACTTACCACAAGCATGTCGAGATATTTTCGTGGGTCGCTGAGAAAAGTTTCAACGTAGTGAAGAAGAAAAATACCACAGTCGCAATGATTATTTTGAGTTGGAACCTGAACAAGTCAAGCATATTCATTAGAGTCGGGTAATGCATCCCCACGGTACATAACATAAATGCCAAACCTTTGCGTATATCCCAGGGATTTTCACGCTCGTGTTCACCTTTAATCGCTCGCTTGCCTCACACATCAAGTAGCGATTCAGATTGGTAAATACAGTTGGGTGTGTTGTCCCAAGCGAATCAAAGCAAATAATAAAGGGGCTATATAGGAAAGAGATTAGGGAGGGGGGTTCAATAGGTAGTGAGACACGGGGAGAGTCCATTTACCTCTCCTGCGGATTTCTCCATATTCGCTTGTTCGCTCTTCCCACGCCTTCGCTCTTGACCGCGCTTCCACCATCACATTCTCCAAACGCTCGCATAGCTGCCAGGGTCGCGTTGGCTATCGTTGGTAATGCGTCGTCCTGATCGTTCTGCTTTTGCGCGGTCTCGCGGGTTATCCGCCGTGGTTTTGGCTGTGGGGGGCGTTTGGGACTTCCTGGAGAATCGAGCAACCCAGTCTCCTCATCCACATCGGGGCAAGGGGACGCTGAACGTACGGATGAAGGTGTGCACGGGACTCTCTCCTCCCCGTCCTCCTTCTCCTTCTCCTTCTCCTTCTCCCGATCCTCTTCCATCCTGTCCCCACGGCTGCCGCTGGCAGCTTCAGTCGGATTTTTAACCCCCGATTGAGATCCGCCTTGGTCCGCAGCTGGCAGGGAAGGTGATCCACTGTCAATCTCCATCACATCTCTTTTGACAGGAGCCGAGGTTAACTCGATCGAGGAGCGTCGACTTGATGGGTCCGGATCTGAGCTTGAAGAGTCGCCCGTCACCATAAGATCCTCGTCCATGTCGAGATGGAATTTTTCATCCTCATCCTCATCGAGCTCAATAGCAGACTGTTCGCCAGGTAGAAATAACCGGGGGTTACATATGAGAATAAGGTACCAATGTAAACTAAATAAAAAGCCAGCTGAATAAACCGGAAGATGACCGAGTAAATCGAGAGTGTATCCTACCTTTCGTTGATGGGGACGAATATATAGTTCTTTTGGAACAAATCAACTTTAGCCGTCCACTTGCGGACGCGGGAATACATCTCTCTGGCATCTCTGCAAGACATTATAAAAATGGACATCAGCCATCAGAAAATGGAGAGCAAAATCGGGTTTTGTTTACGTCGTTTTGCCTTGAGTCAATCGTCGATAAAAGAAGCTGTTGAATATATGGACTTTGTCTGCCAGTTTTTTATTCTGTTTCTCTAGTTTTTCTCTAAACCAGCTATAAAGCAAATATAACTCAAGGTGAATTGATTGCCAATCAACCCCATCTCTAGTTCTTCACCTACCCAAGATAAAATTCAATGATATTGTCGTTTAAAAATTCTCCATCGTTTAATCGTCCGGCATCCTCCTGGGTAAGTGTGACCCCGCCAAATCCAGTAAATGGGTATGTAAACAAGCTATGGGGATAATACAATAAGAATGACACCGAAGATCCCCTTCTCCTAATAAATCACACTCACGGCATATTAGTACTCGACTCCATACCCAACCGTGCCTGGTTTCGAGTATTATATCGTCGCCTATTCACCATATAGGCAGAAATTATGGATATTTTGAAGCAATTCCGCCAAGGACTCAAAACTAAACTTACATCCGTCCGAACACCGGTCGGGTTTTTACTGCTTTGTCCGACTCTTCCTTTGTATTAGTTTTAAGCTTATCTTCCTCTCTCTCCAAATCTCCTCCCCTTTCCTTCCAGGTGTCCCCTTCGATCTTGGTCGAAGGTTCTGTTATTACCTTTTTCATGTTATCAGAGTCCAGGGCAGAAAGACTTGTGTTGGTTCCCACTGACAGTCTGACTGGATCACTTGAAAGAATAGGTTTCGAGAGACTGTCCAATTTGGCGGACGAAGAAGGCTCTCCGTCCGAGGATGTGGAATATTTTCGCTTGGACGTGTTCGAGTTCGTTTTGGTAAGAACGGGTGTCTCCTTCCCTTTCATGCGATCAATCAGCTTCATCGGTCGTGGTGGAGATGATACAAGGGAAGTCGAGTGAAATTCTAAAGACCGACGTGGTTGCTGTTTTAGCACCCGGAGAGAAGGACTGCGATCAGCGTTTAGGCCAAATGCCGAGCCACGGCTAGTGATGCCTTGGTTGTTCCTAGACTCGGAAGAACTTGCAAAGTCGGGACTGATTGTGCCTAACGAGTTTTAAACATTTCAAAGTTGTATTTTAGTTATACGAAATAAGTATACGCAGTTAAGGTACAATTAAACCAATTACTTGGTAAATCCCCTTTAGACTTTCCTCTGGTTTCCACTTTCATCTCGTCCTCGCTTTCTAGGATGACGCATTCAGGTTCTTCGGGCAAATCCTTAGAACCCAAGTCCGCATTCCTTGTCCGACTCCCTTTGGTGGGAGAGTTGAAATCGCTTTCAATATCATCCTTGACTTTGTCGTACTTGGAAAGTGGTGATTTTGGCTAAAGAGAAGGAGAAAGATCCGAGTTAATCAGATGAAGAACAAAAATCTCTCTGAACATCTACCCTATGTGATATTTGTCCAATGGTGCGCAGTCGTTTATTGCCTGTCATATCCGACGAGTAGGAAGTCCCTCTTTCCCCAGAAAGTAAGCTAATAGTTGGGATGCTTGAGGGTGGAGTCCGCTCTACATGAGTTGAGATAGATAAAGATTAGAGGTCATTCATACTAATAATACCCCAGAGAGGGGGTTTACCGTTCGAACTAGAAAAGTAACGAGACACAGTTGAACTTTGCGGATAGGGGCGAATTAAACCAATCACCTCGGCCTTACTCTCATCGCGTACACCACTAGTAAATTCGGATCCGGACTTGAATTGATATGGACTATTCGTCTTACGCTTTCGGAACTGCCTAGATTGCTCAAATAACACCTCCTTTGGCTAGAATGATAGGTGCATTACCCGATGCAAATATGAAGTTAGTATGGCAATGCAAAATGTCGCAGAAAAGCATGATGGTTGTTACTGCAAGTGTGTGTCGAGTGAGGGATGAAAGCTTACCTCTGTAGTAGGAATCTCAATAATGGTGCCTCTAGGGGGACCTTTCTTCTTTGCTTTGATCGGAATAAGATTACGCGAATTTTTATCTGATATCGACATTCTTAGATGATCGCTTGGCGATTTTGTAGGAGACTGAATGCCGACATGGTGGGCAAGAAATACAACAAAAGACAGCGGAATAAGCATTCCATGATAGGATAGAATCTCTGTACACACTAAAACCTACATGAAGCTGCACCAGTTCGACTTGTTCATCCTCCATTTTAGATTACATCTAACTGGCCGATTGGAGCATGGAATTATACCACGAAATGCAAACTTTCGAATAGGTTTAATCAAAATCTAAAGAGACTGGTAAAAGTGGAAACCGCCCTCAAGATACGAGGTGACTTCTTTTTTTCGCTCTAATATATTGATCCAAACTCAATTCCGATATCTATCCTTCAGTCTGATAATATATGGAGATTACGCTGCGATTACTAAAGGGGCCACTTCCCAATTTAACGCCGATGCGACCCAGCGTGCGTTTATTCATGCGGACCAACTCTATGGCCCCTAGATACTTCTCTAGCAAGAAGGGATCGCCATCAAAGGTGGAAGCTGAAAGGGTCAAACTGGCCTACACTAAATTCGATGCACCCAAAGAGCACCAGGCTCTTCCTCCTCTTGTTATTATGCATGGTAATGTCGAAGCTGTCAGTGTACATCAATTGTGTTGAACACCGGGACTAAGCATCACACTACTGCAACTTCTTCTTAGGTCTTTTTGGATCTAGGCAAAATTGGAAGTCATTGGCTAAGGCATTTTCGCGTTTCCGGACCGTATATACCCTCGTATGTTTTTGCAAGCAAGCGTCGGAGTGTAAAGTTTGCTTATTTCATCGTCTGTTTCTTTATATCACAGGATTTAAGGAATCATGGAGAGAGTCCTCATTCTCCGGTTCACACTTATGAAGCCATGGGCGATGATGTTATTGAGTTTCTTCGCGAGCAAAAATTGGAGAAGGTCGCCATTCTGGGACATTCCATGTAAGTGCAGGGAAGATTCTAGGCTAGGCACCGCAGGAGGCAGACTCGATGTTTTGTGTTCTTCGTAGGGGAGGGAAGGTCTCCATGACCGTTGCTCTCAAGCAGACCCCCGAGATTTCTCAGATGATTGTCGTTGATATGGCGCCTATTGATGCCGGTCTCTCACCTTCATTTAGTTCGTATGTGCAGGCCATGAAACGGGTAGAGGAGGCTAGAGTCAGCAAACAAAGCATGGCGGATGAAATCTTAAGAGATTACATACCTGTAAATGGACATTTTACGAGCTATCTTGGCAAACCCTCTCAGCAGATCATTTTACTAACTCGATACTATCTCAGGAAATATCCATTCGGCAATTTCTTCTCACCAATCTTAAAAAGGATTTGGGCACTGGGGAATATCATTTCCGAATTCCCCTGGATATCCTCGGAAATTCCTTGTCAGAATTGGGTAGTTTCCCGTTTTTACAGGCGCATCACACCTTTCACGGACCGGCCTTATTTATCGCCGGGAGTCGAAGCGACTATATCCGGTCGAGCATGTATCCAACCATCCGGACTTTCTTCCCAGAAGCCGTGATCACAGATATTGACGCTGGGCATTGGGGTAAGAACTCTAGTTTATTATTTTGGACTGTGCGTGTGCTTAACTTTCGGCTTATACTTACAGTTCACGCCGAGAAGCCTGAGGAGTTCATGAAAACTGTGGTGACATTCTTGAATAAGCATTCATAGATCATATAGAGCGTTCTTAGATCCATCAACATAGATAGCTAGCAAGAAGTCCAAATATTTATTTATTTTTATTCGTTTTCTATTGGAGGCACCTCCCTCTTTCTATAATATCTCTACACTCAAACTCCCATGGCACACGAGGTGTAAAATTTACGAGGATTACCGCTCGTCGCCAGGAACTTTTGGTTGAAAATATCCTCTGTTGGTTCTATAAAACGTAAAAGCAGCTCAATAAAATCGCTTATGGAAATGCACTCGAAAATGGGGACATACCATGGTGAACAATATGTGCCTTGCTATAATAGGCCATCACTCCCAATGCCTCCTCGCGGGAGTAGGCTGGGATGGCAATCGGCTTGATCCCTTGGGCCAGATCTAAATAGGCTTGATTCACGCGCTTATAGGGATCGATTTTTACAAGGCCAAGAGCAATATCAAGCATCTCGCTCTTGAAGGGGGCAAGGGTATTTGAAACAGCACCAAGGCATACTCCGTGCGCGAAACTCTTTTTACCCGAGAAGTAGTCGAGCAGTGTGCGAGCAAAGCTTAAACGATAGGCCTCGAGAGGTTTCGATTCGATATCGTTGTACTCGGAGTGAGTGTAGAAGGCATTGATTTCATCGATGGCGAGGAGGACAGAATGGCTAGAGAGTAAATAAATCGCTTGGGTTAAAACACATGCCCGGAGAAAGGCTCGTTTGAAATACAGTAGTACTTACTCGTTGCTTTGACTCACTTCGTTCAAGAATGCCTCAAAAACAGGCTGGGATACTTGTTGGTCCTTGATACCGATATCAAGTAGCTTGGAGAGGGGTAGGCTTTTTTCCACCGAGTGCTGAGCGAAACGGTAGTCCTTGGTAAGCTGAATCTAAACCAGAAGACTGTTCAGCAATCTGTGACAAATGTTAGTAGTTATCAAATATCTACTTTGTTCAGAATTTCGCTGTTGAATGTCTTGATCTGTTGAAGAATTGAGAGGGCCACTGTGGGTTGAACATATTCATTTCCGGTCGAGGATTTTCCAAAAGGTTGGCTACTGTCCATGGATTTAATAGCTATTGAAAAGATGATAAAATTGAGTCAATGACCGATTAGCGAAATATACGTGGAATTAGGCCAGTTTGTCCAACCTCTTGGTATATATATAACAATCCAATTCTTGTCGTGACAGTAGTTAATCGCTTGCAGCATTAATGCGCTCTTTCCGGCACCAACCTCACCAGCTGTACAAGATAAATAAAGATGAGCATAGAGCACCTGAGCTTGAGTTAAATTCTGCTGGAAAGAAAGACTCACTCAATATGTATCTGCTTTCTGCACTATTATTACCCCCCGCCTTGTTAATTTTCGAAATAAGTTCTATTGTGCATTTCCGAACCGCAAGGGAAGGCTTATGGAAAAGTGAAAACTATTTGAAGAAGATGGTTTCAACAAGGATGGAAAACAGAAAGCACAATTAAATCATGCAACCCACCTCCTTGTCTAATGCTTTTGGATAGCCTGTCTGTTTTAACTTTGATAAGAAATTTTCTGAGAGCTGATATACATGCCCGATAGAACTTGTATCGACAGATTCCTAGTTGTAAAAAGAATCAGGAAGTTAGTAATTTTAATGCCATCCGTGACGATTAGATCTTAATAAAACTCACGGGGTAGAATTCACTCAATTCCACCGTCGGTGCCGCCTTATAGAATTGTTCATTCTGCTTCCCTACAGAGGAAGACGAAGCCTAAATATAGTGGTCAGAACCAGTGAGAAAATATCCAATAAGAAAATAAAGAGCTTTTACGTGTCGAACTGAAAACATACCTCAGATCCCTTTTGTCCAGGAGCCTTTTTCTTGAATGAAGTGGCTTTCTTCTTGACAGTTTTTTGCACTATATGAATATCACAAAAAGATGGTTACATGCACTAGATTCCAGTAGGAGAGGGATCAACAAAAAAGATCATTTATTTACCTTTTGCCGCTGCCAACGGTCGCGTTGAATTCATGAATGATCGCTGCGATTCTTCGATTCTAACGCAGATCGCAGGTTGTCGTAAGATTGGCTGCACTCTCACTGTGCTTGCCGAGGGGGCAGATACCCGCTGAGATATAACAGAGGCGATGCCTCGTGCGGCTTGTCGGAGAGTCGCCATTGCTCTTTGATTATCCTCGCTATTTCGGCAAGTCGTAAAATTATTTACTCTTGATGATCCGTGGCTTAGCTTCAGGTTAGGTTTCATTCATGCTCGGGACGTGAGGTCGGCAATAGAAGCGAATTTCGCGTTCCTCCAAAGACTGATCCAAGTGAACGCGGAGCTGGTATAAAAAGTCAAGGCCATCTTGGCACAAGTAAATTTATATCGCGATTGAACTTAATTGTATTGCTTGGAGAAACATATGTGCTAAAAAACCTTTTTTTCTTCAAGTTGCAAAGTGCAAAATGGATACATATCCATTGGAGTATATAGCGCATCTGCTGCCTCTGGTCCTAGTCACCGGCTTAATAGGATCAGACATAACATCGGCATCTGAAGTAAACCCATCAGCTCATGCATCCGCTGCAGCAGCAAGCGATCCGGCGCCAAGGCGTCGATCGTCGGCTTCAAATACCACCCTAACTCGCCACCAAATGGGCAGGGCCCTTGTTTCCCTTTTGACTGCAAAGAATCAGGCGAAAATATGGGAACCGGCTGCAAAACAGGGCCAAAAAAACTGGCTACGGGCAGCTCATGTTGATAAAGTGAGTTCTAGCATATACACTGACTTTCCTTGTACCGGTGCTAATTCCCTGATCATCACCATTGCCAACTCAAGTCGTATCGCTTCCCTCCCAAAAAATCTCACCCTTCTCCAAGCAATCCGTCTGTCGCTCACTCGCCACTCTCTCCAAACACTCCTGAATCTCCTCTTTACCCCGATGGCATCATGACACCACTCTGGATTCGAAAGCACCGTGACCAAGTTCCCTCTATTATGATAGCTTTTTACGATTTATGGGATTGGAGTATGGAGAAAAATCCAAGCGAACTTCAAAAGTTGGAGCCTACTGTGCAGGGACCTCTGGGATTGGCAGACCCAATTGAGCGTGAAAAGGATGCAGAGCTCGCGGCGGAAATTAGTGAAAAAAGGTAATCGTAATCTATACATCATCGCAGTGCTAGCCATACTCATTAATACAAAACATGTTAACATTACAGAAAATATGCTCAAGAATATGGGTGCAAATTCGCCGCTGTTTTGATACTAATGCAGCCACATTTAGATGATCCCAATATCGAGGAGAGAGTAGCCTACATACGTCGCTCCTGCGGTCTCGATTCAAGATACTCATTTTTCCTGCTGCCACCTGGTACCCAGACAGATATGCAAGAATTCGTGAACAAGTCAGAATTTACTTTTTACTTTTTATTATCACTCCTAGTTAACATGATTTTTATTTCTTTAATCACTTACTAGTCTTCAAAATGTCTTGTATGAGAATGCGATGAATTACTATCGAGAGCATGGAAAACGTGTTCGAAAAAAGCGAAGTCGCTTACCCTCCCTCAGCAGCCAGCTTGATTCTAACGGCTTGCCCTCTAATTCTTTGAGCTTGCAAGGCTGGATGCTACGCTATGATATTAAATCAGCTGTGTTTTCTGAATTCCGACAGGATTACGAATCTGCCATAAAGTATATCCTTAGCTGATCCCCTCTTTGAATATTGGATACTCAACGCATCCTCATGATTGTTTGCATAGACACCTCGAATCTGCTTATGCAATACTACTTGGCATGTTCACGTCGACACCTGATCAACCGTCGCTTCAGCCGGGAACCAAACGGTGGGCAGAAGCCCGGCTGCTTGCTGACGTGATCAATTTCAAGGTGATATTTATTGATTTGGATAGCATGTTATCTGTAGGCACACTAAACCTTGTAAGTTTCTGGCAATCTATAGATTTGTAAGTTTTATCTTTACATTGATGCACCCACCGTCGCCCTGTTCACGCTCAACAAGCACCTTAATGGGCTAAGAGCCTTACCAAACGCCTGGACATTGAGCGGAGATTCGTTTGATTACTGGTCTTGGCTCTCTAGACAGTACGTACTGCTCCCGTGCTGTCCTTTCTTCTGTCACTCACCTGTGCTTTAGATATCGATTATTTGGAGATCTCTTAGAACTCACCGAACGAGCTGGATACAAATTACCTGTTCCCCTTCCTCAGACTTCATCCAATGTCGCCTCACTCCCCATTACAAATGACGGCCGCTTCAGCATCGGTTATGGAGGCTCAGGTGGGGCCGGAATCGGAGTTAATCCTGCTCTTGTCATTCAGCATGCCGGCTTCTATTATCAGGTCGCCGCCATCTGCAACGAGGAGAGAAAGAAGCGGTTTTTCGAGCTCGAGTCGGTCTGTCTCTGCGCGCCTTTGGACATTATAAAGCGGAGTACTAACTCTGTCCTGGCTTCGTTTTTAGAATTCGGAATTTATGAAGTCGTTAGATAATGCTACTTTAAATTTATTTACCGAGGAACGTAATATCCACCATCAAAGGTTGACCATCGATCTACTTTCAAAGAGCTACGATACCTTCAAACGGCATAACTGTACGCGTATGACACTCTATCTGGCGGCAGAAATCGGAAACGCCTATTTCGAGTCCAAGGAATATGACAAGGCTGCGCAGTAAGTGTAGCCTGGAGTTATTTCTCGCTTTTTTTCCCGCTTTGACGGCTTAACTATGGCATGGTTGGTTTGAAAGGTTTTTCGAGCGAATTGCAAAATCTTACCGCAAGGAAAAATGGTATACGATTCTTGCCTCCATCCTTCACCTGTCGGTAAAGTGTGCACGGGAACTAGGAAGATGGGGACACGCGGTCGAACTCTTGGTGGAACTGTTATCGGAGAGTAAGTGTAATGCTTGCCATTCCTATCCATATCTATATTATTCATGGGACTATCTTTATTCGTGTCTGATTGCAGAGTTTCTCGTGAGCGAAGAGGAGCGAGCTAATATTCAAAATGAGATTATAGACATACTGCGAGAGGTTGCTATTGCTATTTTCATTCCCCATGTCTTCCTGATTCAGATTTAATCGTGAAATCGTGTATTTTCTTTAGAGAGAATGTGGTTCTCAATCCCCTCAAGCCCACCTTCATCTAGACACCACCACCTTTAATTCCTTCATAACTTGTCAAGCGCTCTTTGAAGACTCAATAGCACGCTTGGGCGAATCTGCCCGCTTCCAAATCACGCTGACCGTGGATGCTGCCTCGCCCCCTGCCCTCTTGCGCTTCGGAGAGATTCGCGTGATATTTAACGAAGATGAGGAGGTTATTTGGAAAGATAGTGGGGAATCAACAAGTAAGGGACAACGAGTACAGTGGATCGATTGTGCTAGATGGGGAGGCGAAGGTGAAAATGGAAAGAATGAGAGCGGTGTGGTGGCTGATTTAGGGGTTGAAAAGGGGATGGTCAAAGTGCTCGAGGGGATAGTGATGCCCAAGCATGGGCAGCACTTAAAAGTGAGCATTTTTTTTCCTGCTCTTTTGAGCGTATCTCGAGCGTGTACTCTCTTGATGCTAATTCACATTGCCTGCTAGATCCATGAGGCTATACTCACCTTACCGGGCCAACATTTCTCGCTACACCTTCACTTTCCGCTTGATATCTCTAGCCCCAGTGCTGTTCCTCCCGTCAATTCACGACACAGATGGCTTACTATGGCCACGGGTAAGCCGTCATGGCGCTTTGTCGATGAAATCAACCCCATTTTACGAGTCCAGCGGCGCGAGCCAAGGGTGTCCATCCACGTCCAGCATATTTCACCGGCCCTGCTTGGTGAATGGTATCCCCTCGATATAGAGGTTAGAAATGCCGAGGAATATGCAATACAAGGAGACTTCGAAGTGGAGGTCAGGACCATCGAGGTCGAAGAATGCCGAGATGCGGTCGCACTGGAGCCAACACTCGAATTAACGCCAGGAGAGGAAAAAAGTAGACTGGAGGGGGTGGAGATGGAGGCTTTAGCGGGAGAGACACTTGTGAAGAGGGTGTTCGTCCGTGCCCAAACTGGAGAATTCCCTCGCGTGTTGGAGGTAAAAGCGCGGTATTGGCCCAAGGATTCCCAACAGGATGACAATGCTGTCAGTGAAGCGACTCGGACGGAGCGCATTGCGTTTGTCACGGGACTTGAGCCCAGCTTTGAGATGGTGGCCCAGCTGCCCTCGTTGCAGCAAATCGAGCAGGCTGAGGGTGGAATGGGCCTTCGTACAGAGAACGTGTTGCTCTGGGCGCGTGTACTAAACCGAGGGCCCTGGCCCGTGGAGGTCAAGAAAGTCGAGCTGAGGCTGAAGGAGCAGAAGGGAAAGGACCCGTCTGGGGTGAACGCAGAGCTCATCTCCATGGTCGGCATGGAGAGCGAGCGGGAGGATGACGTCAAGATATGGAAGCCAAACGGCGTGTTCGGGTGGAGCTATCTTCTGAAAGTGCGGCAAGAAGCGACCACCTCTCCTACCCCGAGGGTAAGCATTGGGCCTATAGCGATCATTTGGCGCCGGAGAAGGAGCGAGGATTCCACCGCTAGGGATGACAGCGGATTCTCGACCTCGTTCATAGAGCTGCCCGAATGGGAGCTCCCCCCGCCCGCTCTGACGATGCTTACTTCTACCCCGGCCCACGCACAAGTGGGGGTTCCATTTTCGCTTCGATGCACCCTGAACAACCCCACCCCGCAGCTCCATGAGCTCTCGATCACCGTGGAGGGCTCGGAAGCGTTTGTTTTCTCTGGATATAAGCAGCGTCAAATGAGGATTATGCCTTTTTCTACCCAGTCTATCTGGCTGACATGCTACCCGCTTGTGCCGGGGCGAGTGCGCTTGCCTCGCGTGGTGGCGGTGACCAAACGGGGAGGTGAGGAGAAGGAGGTACCGGGCATTGGCCCATTAGTTGATGTGCAAGTGCCCCTTCCGGCCGGGAGCGATGCGGAGAAGGGAGAAAGAGTTCAGACTGCAAGTTGGCCGATGATATTTGTTATGCCGCGAAAGGCTCACTAACCTGTCCCTCTCCTTCCCTCTCCCCCTTCCTTCCCTCTCCCAGAGAAAATCCTCGCTCCTCTCCCCGCCTCTCTAATTTCCCTCCCCCTGCCTCCCCTTCGCTATACACACACCCACATCCACATACAAATACATATATTTATATTTTAAACCAATTGGCAAATAATGCTTGGGAATGAAAGTACACAGCCTCGATCCTAAGATGTTGGTGCTCTGTGGAGGCCAGCATGGAAAGGGGGTGCCGCAATAGAAATTTATCACCTCCAATCAAGCGAGGGGAGATGGATGGTTTATTGGGTAGGAAGAACATAGCAAATAGAATATTATACAGATGAGGAGTGGGAGACATAATCATACATTGAGGAATGGGGATTAAGAACACAGCAATGGGAAAGCACACATAGGACCATGGAGGCCTCCGGTTCGTTGCGGGGACTCAGGGCAGTTTGGATACGGCGCAGGGGGTGTAGCTCGAGTGCCGCTTACCGCACCTAGTGCAGAAACGCTCTGGTGACACCTTGCGCGTTGACAGGCGAGCTGCTGTTGAAGACATTTTTCGTAGGGACGGCGTGGAGGGGGAGGGCTGGAGATAGCTAAAGGGGGCGGGCAAGAGCAAAAGGGAGGCGAGGTGTGTTGAGACTCGTCAGAAGAGGGCGACTCTCGATGAGGAGTCGACTCGCATGCATCGAGCGGGCAAATATATACCGGCCGATGGTTAGGGGGGAAAAAAAGCACGTTGCATAACACACCTTATGCCCTAGCCCATGCACTCAACACAGGTTTTTCATTTCTCGCGTCGCTGCGAGCTGCATGCCACTGCTGCCCCAAATAAACTCGTACCGGGTCCACGCCTATGGTTCGCAGTGCCACAGAGCACGGCACCATTCGAAGGCTCGCGTTATTTTTCCGAGAAAATCCGAATGCAAGCACTCAAGGAACATTTCCCGCCGAGGAGCTTGTTATTCCAGGTCGGGATGCTGCTGGCGTCTCGACTCCAGGGTGCTAGCGAGGGCGATAAATGGTGCCTTGTTGCCGCCGCAGCCATGCCCATGCCCCCTCCCTCACTGCCTGCTGTCATGGTCTCTCGACGAGGCTTTTTCTATGTGCATGAATAGAATGCTTCGATGGCGGCTGGTTACGCAATCCTTCTCTGCTGGAGTCGCCCTTCTGCTTTTTCACCAGCGTCCCTATTTAGGCCGTGAAGACAAGCCCTGCGCCGGCTTTCCATGGCTAAATTGAGCAAGGCCCCGATGCCCCCCCCCCCCCTTCGCTGCCCCTCCACTTTGTTTTCCTCGCCCCTTATTCATTTGTTCGAGCAGAAACTGGACCAGAAAACGCCTCCGTCCAATTTCGTTAAAAAGCTCTTCAATCTAGAACGGACGACCCATGGACGACAGCAGGATCGAGCTATTGACTGAATAGCATTCCGGTGTGCAGAATAACCTAACCCTTCAGCCCCGATACTGAAGAGAGACGTCTTTGCGATTCGGCGCGAAGAAGTTCCAGTGGATGATGCGGGTGAAGGGGACTAGACCTGTCACCGGATCCGCTCTCGCGTGCAGGACGCGAGTAGTGGAGAAGTGGACACTTATGCGCTTTACAGTCGCCTCAAGCTTCCAAGCTGCGCCTTAGAACCTGCCGGAGTCCAAAGCCAAGTAGGCTGCGAGGGGATTGGGTAAGCGGCTCAGGTAGTCAGCAATTTGCATCCCAATGGACAATTGACGTAATCTCTTTTCAAACGATTCCAAATTCTGTCATATTAAAAGGGTTTCGCCCTGAAATCCCTCTTAGAGTTAGGATTTGGCATGAAATACATTAATTGTCCAACCCAGAGGTCCCCCCTCCCTCTCTAAGCACAAGAAGGACAAGATTCGAGGTGCCGCGGGCGTTTCTGTAATGGACTCGACCCACGCGCGAGGCCGTTAATGGCAACGATGACTTGCAAAGGGATCCTGTTCGACCGCCCTCCCTCCGCGCTCATTTGTCCATCCAGACTTGGTGAGGATAGCGTCGGTCGTCAGGGCCGATTCTAGAGACAGCCGGGAGCATTGAAATTTCTCGGCGCATAGAGTCACATGTGCGCTGAGATTTTCCAGTTCGTGGCCCAAGATTGCGTGTAAATCCCATCTATACTTTTTTATCAAGCGCACTTTCCCGTAGCAGCTAAACGGTTGAGACGATTCGGACTTGCCCTAATCAAGCGCCGTCTTATTCACTCTCCCCATTTTACTCTTTGCTCTTCCATTTTATCCATTCCGTTTACACGACCTTTTCCCCCCTCTTTTACCCTCTTTCTCTCTGACTTGTATTCATTTGATTTCTAATATCAAAATTGAATTCCAATGCATGGCTTACAAGATTCCCAGCCTAGCAAAGGCGAGCCAATTCTACCCTTCCCCTCTCCTCCTATTGATAGTGAGACGTGCCACCGTATCACACTAAGCAGTGTGGACAGTCTTCCTCCTCCACTCTCTCTCCGGACCTCTGACACATCCCTAGCATCCTCCACAGTATCCGCCACCATCTCTATTGTTATTCCCTCTTCCATTACTTCGGTCCACCTTAGAGATCCACTCGCCACTAGCATAGTTTTTGCTGAGGACTGGTTGGACAATCCACCGCTGTCTCCTTCGATCTTAACGGCCGATCCATTTTTCAACGATTACCAGGATGAGGAAAAACTGCCAAAAGGGCTCAACAAAGAGGAAGAGAGGGAAAATGAGGAGAAGAAGAAGGAGAAGGAGGAGGAAGAGGAAATAGACGTGTGCAAGTCTGTGAGAGCAGCGTATGAAAACGCGGAAAAAGTAAAGGATATGGCAATGCCCGATGTTGATCGGTAAGCACTTATATACGCGTGTCTTAATACGCGTATCGTATACGGGGTTATGCAGCTTGGTTAACCATTTCTCTCCCTTTTTTAGTTATGGGTTTTTGAAAACAGGCGATACTCCAAACACGGACGAGAGGTTTGTTTTTTTTATTGTGCATCTTGATTTTTCTCCTATTCATTTTTTTTTGTATCTGTCTAGTGATACGAGGGTAAAAGAGAAAGAGATTAGACGAACTATGAAATGGAATCAGATGGTTGAATATAAGCTTCGTGAGGAGGGCCAAATTCACCTTTTTAAGCTGACACCCAAAGTAGATATGAACCATATCCCCAGATACTTATTGCTTTATCTCATGAGTCTATTTTGCAGTTCGCTTCCCGAGTCTTCAAGGGAATTCCAGATTGCTGGCGAGGCGAGGCTTGGTACTACATGTTGGTGCGGACGGACACTCCTTCGCCGGAGGAGAAAACCTTGTTTGGTACTTACCATGTATGATGAAGTTGTTTTCTGCCTGCTACCCGTCGCCCACTTACCAAGCGGCTTCTCAACTCCACTTAGGTTCTCTTAAATCTGCCCTCCTCCCATGAAAGTCTGATCGACGCCGATATTCGGATAGCTCGTAACACAATGCATCGGCATTCAATGTTTCTACCTCGCTATGGGCCTGGGTAAGTTTTGGCCATATTCCCGATCCAAATGACCATTGATCTTATTGTACTCCTCCTGTGCAACAGCCAGCGCCATCTCTTCAACGTTCTTCGCGCCTTCTCCAACTACGACATCGAAGTCGGCTTCTGCCAGGGGATGACGCCGATTGCGGCTATGCTGCTGCTCTACTATGTAGAGGAGCGTGCCTTTGCGATGATGACCCACCTATTTCACCGATACAATCTCCATTCCATGTTCGTCCCTGGTTTTCCTTTGCTAATAGAGAGCTTTTACATCCAAGAGGGCCTGTTACGTCGTTACGCGCCAAAGGTCGCCAAGCGATTGGTAATCATTCCTCGCTTTACTTCCACTGACCATAGAGAGTGCTAATGCTTATTCGGTTGGATACCTTCAGAATGGATTCAAGATTACCAGCAGTGCCTATGCAACCCGCTGGTTTATCACCCTTTTCACGGGGGATGTAGTCCCGCACTCAACGCTACTTCGCATCTGGGATGTGCTCATGCTTCAGGGCTTTGATATACTCTATTTCGTCGCGGTCGGGCTACTTAAGATGCATCAAGGTAAGTCTTAGCTATACACTCTAAGTTTCCAATGCAAGAGAGCATAGACCCTGCTTCTCTTCTCCCTTCCCTTCCTTTTTTAACCTTTATTTTTAACCTACCTCGATTCATTGTCCAGCGAGAATAATGCGGCTGGATTTCCAGAATATCTTGGAATTCCTGGGGTCTTGTATACCCGTTGCTGACGATGATAAGCTCATGGAGTGGGTAGGTAACCATTGGACTCCGAAAACACAAAAGGAAGTGCAACGGTTAAGAGAAAGCTTCCGGGAGGAAATACTCGCGGTCAGGAGGAGAAGCAGGGACACTTCAAACAGTGCGTAGAGCCCTTCCTGGTCCTCGTAACACTGGCACATGTATCTCAGGGACATGCAAGTGAAGGCTATACACCTCGCCATACCCAATTTCATACGAAAGCTCTATTTTATTATATCTGGATGTTTATTCGTTGCCCTGATTTGAACGCTATTTTTTTTTTTTTTTTACAATTTGTATTTACATTTAAATTCAAAGAACAATGATACGATTTCATGATGGGAATTATCAGGGGAAAATGATGGAAGTGTAGCGTGTACTTTTTTATTTTTGAAGCAATATATTTATTGATATTTTCCGTTCGATCATAAAACTAGAGTGGAAAACGAGGGGGAGGGGCGTGGGCATAAGGATTTGGTGGTAATGCAGAGCAAAAAAAAATCGAGGAACAAAGGGTTGGGAGCAAGACATCAGAGAGTAAGTAGGAATAAAGTAAGTTGCGAAAGAATATGTATACACCGAAGAAGCAAATAAATAAAAGTGTTCTCCATTAGAGGGGGGGGTGCGTGAAGCATTAGAAGAAAATTAAATGTATTGTCTACATAACCAATGAGTTTGCCAGTCCCCTCTCGCCCATCAGTCCGGGAGCAACCGCAGTGGGTGGGACATCCTCGGGATCCAAGCTGGTGATGGGCGCCGAGCGCATAGTCGAAGCTGGCGGGTGTCTACTGGATGGATTGGAAAGGGCAATCGCTTTTGGGTCGGAGGCATTTGTGAGTCCGGGAAGTGAAGGAGCCTTCTCCACCAAGTTATATATCGAATCCGAATAGGTGAGCTCGCGGCCTCGACCGATCACCGCTGTGCGTGCCCTCTCTACAAGTCTTCTCGTCGTGGGGCTAATTTCTCTCCCATAATTTTTCCGCTCACACACCAAATCCTCCAGCAGTATCAGCACCTGCTCTCGCTTGTCGCCGGCCTCCTGTAGCTGTGTGTTAGAGAAGAGCGGGCCAAGCACACGCAGATAGGTGTGAAAGAGAAGCTCTGCATTTGCTGGAAGATCGTAGACCTCGCGCACAATCACCTCTACAAGGACGCGAAGATCGTTGGTGTAGAACAAGTCACACGTTTCGGGGGTGTTGAAGATCAGATACAGCAGTTTGAGAATCAACATTTGGAGACAGTGATCCTCTCGCGCGGCCCGATTCAGCAAGAATACAATGCTCTCACCGAAGGTTCGATACCTTCCCACATCTTGGGCCAGAACGTCAATGACTCCGTTGTCCTCCTCGCTGTCGGGCGAACAGGATTGGAGAACCATGAACTGCTCGTTGAAAGCTAGCAAGAGTTTTGTGGTGGCATAGTTGAGATCCTCGGTTGCATCTTCGCGTGTGTGCTCAATGAGATCAAGCAGGTATGCGATCATGCGCGCGTCGATCGTTTCTAAAAGGATGCAGTTTATCCAGATTAATACGTTAAATGGGACGAGACGTTGCAAGCCTAACCCACCCATTTCTGTACGCCCCAGGCGCTGAATTCGGCACATCTCATACATCAACTCTATAGCTAATCTCTGCATTCTTGGGCCATGCATCCCCATCACTTGCTGTCTTAATTTTCCAAATAATCCCAACGGCCTTGTCCACTTTAATACATGTGAATCTTCTCGGCTTCCCAAGAGGAGGATATGGTACAAGATCCAAATTTCGTTTGTATCATCGCTCTATACCATAAGAAATGAGTAAAATGAAGTATGCCAGATATATAGGAAAATGAAGATTACCTCGATCGCTCTCAATCCAAAGTATTTAATGGCCTCCGCCTTCTTCTGCTCACATAAAGGGGAATCTAAAATTCTATAACAGCATTTTACAAGCTCCTGTTGCGAGCTCAAAAATGCCTCTAACCATTGTTCATCTATGCGATTAGATACAATTGCCACAGACTCTAACAAACGCCATCAGAGTACCTTGATATACTGTGATGAAGTTTATTAAATTGTCAACGGATGCAGCGATCGGCATCCCATGATTTGTAACATATAATTTATCATCGAGTTCTATAATGGTACGAAAATAGAGAGAGGAGTGGGCTGCTAGGTGGATGGGATGGATGGAGGAAAAGAGCAACTTACGATTATAAAAGTCATGGAGACTATTGGAGCCATCCATCTCCCAAAACTAGAGTACGAAATTAAGTTATTATGAGATAAGAAGGAAACAGAAGCTCCTCTGGTCCCTCAACGATATCGATCGAGATATTAAGGCGAAATAATAGGGCGCATAAAGCTTAAAAGAAAAGAGAAAAAAGAAATCCGAAAAAATAAATTTGGAACTGAAATCCGTCATAAATTTGGGTTTTCCAGACGTAGATCTTTCAATCTCTAACCCCCCTATCCCAAAAAAAGCGTCCCCCCCTTTTTTTCCCATTTCAACCCTTCTCTAAATAATAAATGACTTGAAACTGGGTAGCGGGATTCGGAAATCATAAGAATTTCGATTAATTATTATTGAAAAATATAGTGTTAACAAGGTATATTTGCAAAAAAGGATATTCATTAAGATTAAAATGAAGATCATAGTAAATATATAGAAGAGTGTATGTAAATGGGCTGATTATTAGGAATAAAGATAGCGGAAAATAATAATTAGAGGGGGAAAAGATGCCTTATAAACAACTACATAATATTAGAATCTAATTCGTTTTCTCGGGTGAAGAGGGCGTGCTTTCGTCACTAATACTGCCCTCCTTGATCGGAGAGCTAGTGAGAGCTTTAAGGCGCTCTCGGAGCATACTCGCTGACTGCCCTGAAGGCGAACGGGGAATGGACGGATCAGTGGGTGAAAGCTAGCAGCAAAATGCATGAGCTGGTAAGTGGGGTTGTATTAGTAAATGGGCACCGATACATACCAATCCGCCATACTGAGGGCTCTCCACGAACGACCATCGATTCGACACCTTGCGTGGACTTGTAATGTTTGGCGGCAGCGGTTGTTGCTGGCGTCGTAATATCTGGCGCGCAGGGGTGGTTGGTATTCCAAAAATGGTGTGGATCCTCTCCAAACGCTCCTTCTCCGACTCATCCTCCATCCCTCTAAGATTTGCCATATCCACCGTTGAAAATTCATACATGGAGGCCCGCTTTCTAGGCCCAATATCCGTAAATGATCGGGCCGGCGTAGCGAACGCAGAGGGACTCAACGCTCCCGCTTTTTCTCGACTCTCTTCTGCCGCAATACTACCCATCAACCGACGGACCAGGGGGAGGAACCCGGGCTTTAAGTTGGACATCTCGCGCTGAACACTCGCCTCCATGTCTGGATGAGCGCGTTGGAAACGATAAAGGTCGCGAATCGCTTGGTGTATTTGTAGATGGGAATCCAAGCGACGGAAGATCGACTTCAGTTCCTGCTCGAGGGGTTTGTCCTCACCCTCTCTCTGCTGTTCCGCGCTTGAGACCGAGGAGGGGGGATTGGAGAAGAGCTCCTCACTATGCGTTTCTTTGGGGAGGCTGGGGGATGGTTTTGAAGATAAGGAGAAGGATGGAGAAGGGGTAAACTCGGAGCGACCATGCGGTGTCAGAGGGGATGATGGAGTTTTCTTTGAGAGATGTCCTCTCTCCTCGGGCTGTTCAGGTAAATCAATATTGTCAGCAACCGACCCAACCAACTTGATGGTTGCCATCGACAATGGAGAGTGCGATCCCATCTTTTTTACTCTAGCAAGGGCCGCTTCTCCGGCCGCTGTTTCCTTTGCAATCCTCGCGACGTCAATGAAATGCAGCAAGTAAGGAAAAATGGCACTCTCATCGACAGGTTGCTCCAGCATTCCCAAATGATCCACCACTCGCTCTCCGAACCTTGCCACCAAATCCCTCAGCATCATTTTTAGCATATTTCTCGTCTGCCATCCACAATTATCCCCGCTTCTCTCATGGATGCCCCTACCTTTGCCTTCCACGTTTTCCCCCGAAGCGCACCAGCGGTTCCACATCTCACGCGGGATGGTCATCATAGCTGCATTGATATCTCTAAGTAGCTCATCCACTCGAACCATTTGCGTGGCGAGATATTCAGGAAGCATCCGGTAAAGTTTATGCAGGCATTTGAGGAGTAGAATTGTAATGAAGCGCTCCTTTGCGGGATCCAGGGCTTGTAGGTCAGTGGGATTGTACAGCCTTTTGCAACCGTCAATCACCATAGAAATCAACACTCTAAAGAACAATAAAATCAGGAGATCGGCATCGAATAAAACGAATCACTTAGACCTTACCGAAACGACTTATTCTTGTTATTATTAAACACAATCCTTGCCATTCCTACATTTAGACCTTTCAACAGTTCGCCACAGTCCATCGAAGCACTCGTTTTCTGCTCCAGAACATAATATCTCTCTGCCAGTTCCACAAAAAGCTCCTTAAAAAGAGAGTCTGACAATGCCATCGCAACCTCGGACTTGGAGAATATTACTGCTATAGATCGGACTAGCCCCCTCGCTTGGCGGGTAACCAGAGGCCGGGAAGCCTCAAGCAAAGGAAATGTGGCACGAAGCTTGTTAATGAAAATATACACTATCGAGGAAATACGCAAGACAAATAGTGAGCTCGAAGAGATGTCCCGAAATAACTCTTCGAGGCGCTTCATTGCGCGAATACTCTCTAAACTATCCGCGCTGTTAACGTGCGCTAGAACATATTCAATGTCGGAGCGCTGGGATTGCGATTGATTGGTGATCACCTGTGATTTCCTATCGTCGGGCGACCGTGTGATGCAGTTGGATGTGTGGGCAGATTCTTCCAATAGGCCTTCCTCGTAGACACCCAATCCGATCCCTGTAGAGTATTTGGACGCGCCAGTTGAACTTGGATTAGCCATCAACTCGGAATGAGTCGGGGAAAAGGGAGAAGATAATGCATGAATATCGCTAGAGTGAGAAGCATCAATATTGGAATTCGGTGTTGGCCAACCCTCGTCCTCCAGGCCAGGCACCCCATGTTTTCTCTCCCAATCGCCATTCAGGAAATCGGAAGAAATGGGACTGACCTGAGAATCGGCGTGTCTGGATATCTGTAAACTGTTCTGAGAGGAAGGTGGAGGCGAAGCCAAATTGCCGTGCTCAGCTTGCGATGGCTTCGCAAGATTCTTTGGACCTTTCTCTAGCTTAGTTGGTGTATCATTAGATCCGGATAAAATTGCAGCGAACTCTGCGTCTGTGATAGTGTCTACCAAAGAGGAATGGGCTGGGGATACTGAGGGGTGAGAGGGCCGCAATGGCTTGCCCTTGAGCTTTTTTGTTGTGTCGGAAGAGGTTGCCTGAGTTTTATAATTTGAGAGATTAGTCAGGCAATAAAGGTAGTATTTCAGGAAAGAGATCACCTTAGCATATGGGGTAGTCGCTTCTCTATTCTCCTTTTTAGCGGTATTTGACGTTTCTGCGGCGGGTTTTGTACGCTACGCATCCCATTAATATTAAATTCAACGAACATTTCTCTCTCGATACAAATGGATACTCACAACGACTGGTTTAGCTGGATTTTTCTTTGCAGCACTAACCGGGGCTGGCCCCCTTTTGACTTCCGTAAATTTAACCGCCACCTCGGCATTATCAAAAAATTCTTTCACTTTTCCTTCATGGACCTTGTCGACATTCTCCATATAGGGCGACATTGTTTTCTCACCGACTATCTTCATCAGAGTACCAAGGCCTTCAGCAGATGCTTCACGTACGGTTGGTTCGCGGTCTTTCAGAGTGGTAAGCATTAACTCAGAAAGCAATTTTATTTCGCCCTTTGCTGGAGGAGCCTTCGTGGATTTGAGCTGCCTGATAAGTAGCTTGACGGTTTCAGTTCGTACTTGAGGGTTTTTATGGGCAGCTCCAGTCGAAATATCTTCGATAATTTCTGAAAGCGAAGCCTAAGTTTGGAATACAGGTTGAATGGGCCATAATGATGATGGTTGACTACCAGAAACACTCACCGAATTGAATACAGCAGTGAGCGCATTGATCAAAGCCTCCACCACCGATTGCTTTCTTTCTTTTAATCGGTTTATCATAGGTAGGATCACCTAGCGTAAATTTGACTGAATTAGCTACTCATCAAAGCAAGGGGCGGGCAAGAGCTTGGATATTGTACCGTCTGCTTATATTTGGAAAAATTGGCCCGTAGTCCTAGTGCAATGCATTCGATACAATTAGCAGCGATCGTTGTGACTAGGATATTAGCATCCGAGATTCTCTGCAAAAATGGTTAAATTATATTTTGGCAGATACCACCACTGATATCCAGCAATTACTTGTGCCAAGGCAGCTATGAGTTCGCTATAGTCATTGTCCGCAACTTTTGGTACTCTGCACACCCCTAATAATTCGTCTAGTGCTTCCTTACGCTCTTTCCATTTAGCATTTCCCTATTATGAAAAGGTAACCGATTATGGAATAGTCGATCGCATAAAGTATCGTATAAAATATACCAAGCGTTGATAAAATTCGTTAGGCAATTTGGCTAATAAGTTCACTGGGTCGGCCATGTCATATGGATCAATTTCCTCCTCATCCTGTTCTGTTCCTCCGGACTCATTTATACCTAAAAAAAATTGTTAAACAGGCTTAACACATTTACATCGTCAATATCCTTACCATTTTCTTGTTCAGATAGAAGCACCTTTTTCTGCTGTTGGGATCTTAACAGCCGCTCTGGTATTGCTTTTTCAGATGGAAGCTGTTGAAATGCCTCCTGTAGCTCCTTCAACTGTACAGGTTTGAGGTCACTCAAATACACATTAATGGCTTCACCGAGATATCTATATAACTCAATAGACAATTGCACAGTTTCTGCTCTGACATTCCTGTCACTGTGTGCAAACAACTTGGGGAGAACTTTAAGGATAGGCTTTACATCAATAACTTTTGCTCCAAACTGACGAACAATTTTCTGTAATGCCATAACGGCTTGCGAGACAAGTTTAGGTTGTTTTGCTCCTAGAGCGGGCATGATTTCAGTCTAAGTGCAATAGTCAAATATGAGTAAAATGAAAAGGCATCATCAATTAGTGTAAAGCATATCTAATGACATACCAATACGGGGTCTGGAGTGTCGATTTCTATGTACCACAGTAACAGTTCTATTGCCTTACTCCTGGTGCCGGCTCTTGCTGAACCTAAGGCTTTCTCCACAACAGCCGGAAGAATAGTTGCCCGTGACCTTAGAACAAGTGTTTTCGAAATTAAAATTAGCTTCTCCGATAAAGTTTGTAAATAAACATACCCAATGGCATTGGGAGCGTTTTCTACAAAACTAATTAAAACGGTAAGGCCAGTTTCTTGCGCAACCACATTGTTGTCAAGCACTATGTTCTTCAGAAATGACTCATAGTGATAAAAGTCGCTACTAATAGAAGGATCGGCCGTGCGAAAGATTTTATCCAACTCTTGATATGCTGAGACGCGTGCCTTCCAGTTCTAAAACAGCAAGTACTAGGATCAGCTTCACAATTAAAAAGAATTCAAAAAGATAATTTTTCGCAGGAGCAAATTGCATATCACACTCCATCCTCAAATGCATTCTCATAATTTGGTCATATACCTTATGTTGCAATCTGTCGATTATGGAGAGCGAAGAAAAGTCTTCCTGACTGGACATCTAGTAAAAACAAAACTTAATACATGGGGGAATTAATCTAGGCAATATCCAAGTAGCTACAGCATCTCCTTTCTCCCCACGTAAAAATGCCCTGCTTGTCACGAAAAATTTGTTTCAATTAACAACTAGGTTTCACTTTCATAAAAATGAATTGAACTGCGCCATGATTTAAAAAAGTATGCTCGTGACAGGGATCGAACCTGTGACCTTGGCGTTATTAGCGCCACGCTATAACCAACTTAGCTACACGAGCTGTTTTCTTTGTTGTGTGGAAGATTGGGAGGTGTTGAGATAATGTACGTATCCCGCTTATCCGATTACTAACTTAAGTCTTCTACAAATGAAGGAATTTATCGAAAA